>NC_139669.1:1447199-1455320 GCF_951799395.1 Argentina silus
ACAGGCAGTGGTTCGAGGTGCTCATAGGGTCCCTCAGAGGGCTGTTCTAGAGAGAGGGCAGGGTAGTGGCGTGACTCATGGACAGCTGACCGATAGTGGAGGATAGTTTACGACTGAAAATAACCGGTTTAGTAACCCACTATAAAGGGCACAGTCTGTATTCCTAGACTGTAGAATGAACATTTTCTACTGAAGTGATGTTTGAGGTGTTCTCAGGACATTCAATGGCTGTATCAGAGACAAGGAGTAATGCTGAGTAATGTAAAACTGTATCAAAATTAAAGATATGTTACAGCAATGTTATCAAAAATGTAGACTTCCATTTTGAAGTGGAGAGCTTCTCCTTCAGCCCACCTCTCTCTGTAAGGGAAGGTGTGTCAGAGCCTCAGACTGGGCGAGGGCAGCAGACAGACCAACAGGGTCTCTGACAACACCAACCTGATGACTTTTCCATCTGCTGTGTCTGGCCTGGGTGAGAGAGGGGTGGTGGTGGTGTGGCTGGGGGAGGGGGGGGGGGGGGTGAAGCTTGGTGCGCCTGCCTGTCATGTAATACCCACCCAGGGGTGTGTGGTAGGGGGGTACGGTAAGGCCATTCTGGTATTTTTAGCCGAGGTTTGGACTCTGCACCGGTGTTAGAGACCAGATATGTCTGTCCACTGCTGCTGTGCCTTTGTGTGCCCGTGTGTGTGTGTGTGTGTGTGTGTGTGTGTTACGGTGCGTACTTGCTTATTCATGTGACTGTGGGTGGGAGAGAGTCACAGCATGCAGTGTCACACAGGGTCAACTCTGCTCACACAACTCTGCCCTCTTGGAACTGCAGGAAGTGGAGCGTTCCGTGAGAAAGCTCTCCCTGGTCACTCCAAATTAATGATGCTGTTGTCCAACGCTGGGCAGATTAGGAGTGAGCCTCTAACACAAGAGAGCTCTACAGCACTCTGCACGACTGTAGGCCTCAAGCAGCATAGCCTAATACCTTCCTTTTCATCAAAGTACCACATCTACTACATTTTGCATTAAAGTAATATCCCTCCATGTCTGCGAGCATCCATAGAGTTTTTCCACATACGGTAGGGTAAGATCATGGCGTGCCTCCCATGTCTGTGTCTGGTGAAGTGCATTTGGGGGGTTGAGTCTGATTGCGTGTGTCTGCCTGGCCGGAGGGCCTCTCTCTCCTCCTAACTCCCCTCTCTCCCACACACGATCGTTCTCTCTCTCTCTCTCTCTCTACTGTCTCTCTCTCTCTCTCTCTCTCGGTCTCTCTCTCTCTCTCTCTCTCTCTCACTGTCTCTCGGTTTCTCTCTCTCTCTCTCTCTCTCTCTCTGTCTCTCTCTCTCGGTCTCTCTCTCTCACTCTCTCTTGGTTTCTCTCTCTCTCTCTCTCTCTCTCTCTCTCTCTCTCTCTCTCTCTCTCTTGGTCTCTCTACTCCACATCGCTCGGTTTCTCAAGATGGAGAGTGCTGTCTGTGTCAGCAGCAGCCTCTGTGCTGACGAGTGTCTGCACACATAACCTGTGTCTGGCCTCACTGTCTACCCCCCGCTGCCCCTCACCTCCCCTGGCCTCCTGCCTCTCTCTCCTCCCTTCCACTATTCTCTCTCTCTCTCTCTCTCTCTCTCTCTCTGTGCCCCCTTCTCTCTGCTCCCACAGTCTCTGTTGACACCACGGATCGTCCCACGGTATCTGTACGTCTCTTAGTCTCTCCCCTCCCCCATATCTTCAAGAGATGGGTTTCATGCTGTCAATTTTTATGGTGCTCATTTAGCCAACAAGGCTGTAATATTCCAGGCCAGGAGTTTTACGGCGGCCTAATCTGTGCTATTTGCACGGGGGCCGGCTGGGGAGTAATAAGCGGAGAGGACGGCGAATAGCAGGGTGGAATTAAGGTTCTCAATAAAGTATCAGGCCACTTTATGGAGCGCCTCAGTGGTGACAGTCCACATGACATGGCCCCTGTTAACCCCCCCCCCCCCCCCGGTCCTCCCCCTCAGCAGACAACCTCTCTCTTAACTGCTGCTTCAACCCTCACCTTAAAGACGTGTCCTCTGAGAGCCTGTCAAGGAGAGGGCGAGGGAGAGACACAGGGAGACAGACAGAGACTGATGCACTTAAAGGCATTCTCTCTTCTAGAAGACTCTCCACCTCTCACAAGAACACATTATCAGCCTGCCTGCACAGTTGTCCGTCCCCGTCCTAGCTGGGGCGTTGTGTACTAACATCAACACACACCGTCAGCTGGCACACCCCCGCTCTCCTCCCGCTGTCCCTCCGGGCCTCTGGCGATGCCGAGCCGAGCACCCAGACTCAGATAGGGTGGGCTCCCACTCATCTGAGACCCCCAAGTGTCTATTACCTGTCATCTTCCTCTCTCCATCCCTCCCTCCCCTCTATCCCTCTATCCCCTCCATCCCTTTATCCCCTCCATCCCTCTATCCCTCCCTCCCCTCCATCCCCTCCATCCCTCTATCCCTCCCTCCCCTCCATCCCTCTATCCCCTCCATCCCTCTATCCCCTCTATCCCTCTATCCCCTCCATCCCTCTATCCCTCCATCCCTCAATCCCCTCCATCTCTCCCTCCCCTCCATCCATCCCTCCCCTCCATCCCTCCATCCCTCTATCCCCTCCATCCCTCCCTCCCCTCCATCCCTCCCTCCCCTCCATCCCTCCATCCCTCCATCCCTCTATCCCCTCCATCCCTCTATCCCTCATTGACACACAAGACCCATCATCCCTGCCCTCTCCTCTCTCGTCCTCTGGGCCCCTGTCTCCTTCAAGCCTGGGTGCTTTCTTCTCCTGCTACACTCTCTCTGACCTCCGCACATTCACCAGGTGGTCACATGCGCTCCAGGAAATGTAAGCAGCTTATGCAGCGCTGATGTTGTTGCACCGTCGTCCCTTCTCCTCAGCGCTCCCAAAATAACTGCCCCCCCGGGCACAGCTGGCTGAGCTGAGCTGGGGCTCTACGGCACAGCCCAGTCCCGTATACCGTAGCCCTGCAGAGCCCCAAATAGCCCAGCCCAGGACGGTACAGTTGAGCATGGTATAGCCCTGCAGAGCCCCAAATAGCCTAGGCCAGGACGGTACAGCCCAGCGTGGTATAGTCCTGCAGAGCCCCAAATAGCCTAGGCCAGGACGGTACGGCCCATCATGGTATAGCCCTGCAGAGCCCAGCCTTATATAGCTCAGCCCAGCCCACCTTAATGTACAGCAGCCCAGTTGTACACATGCTCAGTACAACCTACACTTGCGCCAATCGAATTCCAGCCCAAACCCATCCCATCCCATCCCATCCCATCCCATCCCATCCCATCCCATCCCATCCCATCCCATCCCATCCCATCCCATCCCAGCCGTAATCCAGCTGAACTCAGCCGATACCCTCCCATGGACCGTGGCAGTGACAGGGAATCGCCCATTAGGCCTCGTGCTTTGCCAAATCACCAAATCACCGGCTCGTGTGTCGGGGCAAATGAATTTAATGAGTTCGCTCGCTGAGCCCGCTCTGTGTCTGGTGAGCGTGGCGGGGCGGCAGGGGACGCAGGATTAACACTGTCACACTGTGACTCGTTGAATGGGTCTCGTTAAGTGGGCTTCGTTAAGTGTGTCGGAGAAGGAGGGCTTGACACCTCCACAGAGACAGCAGACAGAGAGAGGTGTTTAAGTCTCCAGCTGCCCTGTTTCTCCCATGTAGGTCATAATGTAGGGTATTACTGTATATAGGCTACTGTATACTCTCTCGCTCTCTCTCTCTCTCTGTGAGTGTGTGTGTGTGTGTGTGTGTGTGTGTGTGTACCTGACAGATCTTACTGCCCTTGAGGTACTGCTGCATCGTTATGCCGATGAGCTCATGTTAAATCTCACCTGTAATTTTCCCGCTGAATTATTCACGAGTTTGAGGGAAAAAGCTGACAAAATAGCTATTTCCAGACTTGTCTCATTTAAATAGTGAGAAATGAAAAAATAAAATAAAATACACCATCAAAGAAAACATCAAAGCTGGAGCAGCCGCCGTGTGGGTGATGTCATCGTCTGGCCTGGAATAGACAGCGTCGGTGGTAGCGGGCGGATGTTTGACTGGCATACTCCCATGCTCTGAGTTCAGCACTTTAAAGGTGACAGTTGATCATTGATAATTGATAATGGAACAGTGTTTCTTCTGGTGAAGTTCTTGTTTGAGAGATCCAGCCTTTGTGTTCTGATCTACGCCGTGCGTCTTGCTGCTGTTTCCACTCTGCGACAGACAGGGAGTTGTGCGTGCTGAGTGTGTGTGTGTGTGTGTGTGTGTGTGTGTGTGTGTGTGTGTGTGTGTGTGTGATCACTGATACCGTATCTCTCTTTCACTCCATCTGTCTTGCTCCCCCCCACTCCCCTCTCCCTTTTTTTTCCTCTCTCTCTCTCTCTCTCTCTCTCTTTCTCTCTCTCTCTCTCTCTCTCATTCTTTCAATGTCAGTATGTGATTGAGTTGTGACTGACTCACTGATTTTATGTCGTAAATGCATTTTTTTATTGACTGGTGTCAATAAATGTTTTTCATAATTAAAATGATCTCTCTCTCTCTCCTCCTCCTCCTCCTTTCTCCCCCCCTCTCTCTCTCTCTCTCTCTCCATCTCCTTGTGGAATGGTGTTTTGCAGTGGTAGTGGTGGGGTAGAAGATGAGACGAGGTTATTCATGCAGACTTGCCGTTAGTAAATCAAAGCCAGGGTTGATTTATCCCACCTGACAACTGCTCTGACGGGGCATCATCTGCTGTGATTGCTGCCTCAGTCACTAATCTGCATGACTTCTACCAGTCTTTTATCACTCTGTCTCCAGGCCTCGCTCCTGTCTCACAACAACAACAACAACAACAACAACAACAACAACAACAACAACAACAACAACAACAACAACAACAACAACAACAACAACCCTGCTCACCAGACACTTCACAGTACCACTCCAACCAAGGCCAATGGTCCGATTGAAACCCTCTCATCAACTGAGGAGGGGGGAGGGGGGAGGGGGGGGAGGTTAGTCGTAAGACACAGAGGCAGGTCACAGATTGGTCACTAAACTGTCATCATCGCCCAGCCTTGGAGTGCCATGTCGTCTAAGGTAACTCCAGGTCAGGGGTCAAGGCTCAGGGAGCATGGGAGGTGTGTGTGTGTGTGTGTGTGTGTGTGTTTGTGTGTTTGTGTGTGTGTGTGTGTGTGTGTGTGTGTGTGTGTGTGTGTGACACATGTTAAAGGGGTACTGAGTGCTCCAGTGGTCATTCTATTGTTTGGCGGTGTGATGGATGTTTGTTGGGGAGCTGGTGGATGACAGGATGAGTGATGAAGGACCAGATTGGGTGGGTTATAGAGGTGATGAGGTCATAGGTCACAGGGTCGCCAACATCTAGTATGAGAGAACACACCATGCTTATGACAGCCACTTGTAATACTTAACTGGGATTCATTGGTTGAAGTTCAGCGTATTTAGGTGGATCCATCGCCATGTCCTCGGTGTGTCTCCACTCTATGGTGCTGTGTTGTTGACCTCTATGATAAAACGGGCTGCAGTGTGTTTGCATGTGTTGTGAAATTTACCCAGAAAGATTAGTAGTATTATTATTATTACTCAGCTACAGTACTCCCCTTAGACTGCGGTAGTTTCTCTCTCTCTCTCTCTGTCTCTCTCTTTCGTTCCCTCCCTCTCTCTCCCCCTCTCCCTCTCACTCTCTCCATCTCTTTTCAGAATTAATTTTACCTGACTGACAGCTCTACATCTGTCAGTTCCTCCACTCGTGCTGGTTTACCCACAATCCCCTGTGGCTATTGTCGCTGCAGGCAAGCAGGCAGCAAAGGTCATGGAAAACCACTGCTAGTCATTTGTTTGTTTCTTTTCCTAACCTGTACAAATTCACTATAAAATCTGGCACTGCAGACTACATTACTTTTCTTTTTTGTGCCCAAAAGAAGTTCGGCTTTTGCTCAACCTTAATGGGTTTTTGACGTACTGTATGTTTGTAATCAGTGTTACTCTGTTAAAAGTTCAGCTCAGGGAATTATAGTGGCTCAGAGGTGCTTTATGCTTTCAAATACGACCCCAAGGGTTTATGACAAGAAGCCTAATGGGGTTTGTGTGTGTGTGTGTGTGTGTGTGTGTGTGTGTGTGTGTGTGTGTGTGTGTGTGTGTGTGTGTGTGTGTGTGTGTGTGTTTGTGTGTTCATGGTTAGGTCACATGAAGGACAAGGACTTTTCTCGCTCTTGTATAAATCGCTTACCTCCTTGCCCGTACTGAAGGCTGTTGCTGGGATGTTTTCATCGAGTGCGAGTGTGGTGCATAAAATAATGTAATGACTAATCTATACTCTACCAAGCCCTGGTGTGTCCGTGTTTACGGCCCTGCTCTCAGAGTGGGCCGAGGTTCACAGCTCTGACGTTAATAAGACTTGTGATCTAAAGCCTCCACAAACATCTGTAGGGAGAGTAGAAAAACAACAACGCCGTCCACCCAAAACAATTTAATGCCTCTGTGCCCTCGGATCGCCTGCGGTGGCGGGCACCGTGAAATGAAAGTGGGACGCTTGTTTTTTTTGCTCCTTTTAGCTCCATCGGTTCTGCTCTCTGAGTGCCGGTCCAGGATGACCTCAGCACTGCTTTTAGGAAGACTCCAGACATCGGCACATTGATCAGACATATGACTGTGTGTTTAGCGGGCCACACTGTTATACTGCTCCGTCCCATGTCTCCCTCGTTAGAATCTCTATCTCTCTGCTCCAGAGGCCAATAAGCAAGCAATTAACTGAGAGCTATCCAAAAATCTTTGGCAATAAAAGTCTTTCAGTCAAGAGGTGGTTCTCTATGCATACATCCGAGGGCTTTATTCAAAGGTTTTTCTATTTTTTTTGGGGTAGGCGATGATTTGGAGTTATTCCTAGTATCTCACTTTATCTCAGTTGAACAGGACATCTGGTCCTATGGCACTCCACACACACACACACACACACACACACACACACACACACACACACACTCCAAACACAACAGGAAAGGAACGTGGAGGCTGTGTGGAGGCTGTGTGGAGGCTGTGTGGAGGCTGTGTGGAGGCTGTGTGGAGGTTGTGTGGAGGCTGTGTGGAGGCTGTGTGGAGACGGCCGACTCCGTCTCTCCTCCTCTGACATTTGCAGCGTCAGAGTGGTGCAGCGTCAGAGTGGCATTTGTGTCAGACGTGCTCCCTGATTGTGTGTAAGTACAAAAGGGCAGCGATGCTGCTGCACGACTGAGGGATGAAACCGGCGAGCAGCCGGCTCATTAGTGGCACAAAATGGCCGCCGAGACATAGAATGCCAATGTCTTAGGGGTTTAGGTCTGTTTTTGGGTCAGCGTGCGCCTTGTTTCTCCAATAGTAACCTGCATGGGTGACCTCATGATGCTGTGACAGCATGCAGCAAAGGCCTGAGGAGGCGTTCGTCGTCCTTGGCGACACATGTACATGGCAGCGCAGTGCAGTGATGACGTCAATCCATGTCTGTGTCCTGACTTACTACCACCAACATCTGAGTGTTCCATATCCATGCATATTCGATATTCAACATCAAATATTCAACGTGACATAAACAGATCCACTCGCAGTCACAATCGGAGGAGCTGATTTGATTTCCCATCAGGCCAGGAGTAACGTACCGTACCGTACCGCTGTATCTGACATGAGGTGTGTTTTAAATGACAAGCCGCCCTCGTGTCCCAGAGAACAGCGGTTATACAGAGCGCCAGCCCCGGCTTTAACGATCACCCTGTCAGTAATTATTGGCAATTTTAAACGCAGGCCACTCCGTTACCGAGTCAACAAGGAGGCACTCAGGCAGATAACTATGATGTAGCAATTAATGCTTAACTGATACAATTGTTCCCCATTAAATAGGTATCGACCGCCTCTGACAGCCAAGACTCCAACGGGATCTGCTGGGTCACTCAATATACGGTGACATCATCGCGTCTTCCACGCACCAACCACTGCGCCAGCCATCCTCGCCTCCCCTCACCCCTGGCCTTGTGGCTGTTGTCATGGTGATTATCTGTTACAACTTGCAGCTGCTTGGTGCTCTCTGGCTCTAGAGCCTTGCTCCTCCACGTGCAAGTCCTGTTCACGCACACACGCACGCA
>NC_139669.1:1455520-1458020 GCF_951799395.1 Argentina silus
CCAATCACGTTCAAGTGACCAACAGTTCCCATGGTAACGGGTCTTTCTGTTTCCAAGAAGTCATTGTCGTAAAGAGACTCTGGGGATGATATACTAGAAGTGTCAGTGGAGGCTGATGGAAGTAGTAATCGGAAAGGATTGAGGAATGGTATCGAACACGTGTGGTTTGATACCATTCCTCATTCCATTCCATGCATTACAATGAGCCTGGCCTCTGATTTCTACCTCCACCAGCCTCCCCCGGTAGGTGTCTCTTTTTCTAGAGAGATCTGGGAACCATTCAGATGGTAGCTAAAATGGTTGGTTTCTTTCCTGTTCCAGTGTGTGCTGGTTGCTGTTGTTCCATTGTGTTCCCTGTTAGGATGTTGCTAATTCCTTTTCACACGTGTTGTGTACAGTGTGTTGTCTTTTTAACACTTGTTGTGGTGTATCAGGTTCAGTGTGGGTGGAGTAATAACATTGAGGAAAGCAGCTGTCTCAAGCACTTACTCTGTAATTGTAATCCCTCAGATCAGGGCTCTCTGTAAACACCAGATAGTAAAACTAGCCTGGAGAGGGATCACACACACACACACACACACACACACACACACACACACACACACACACACACACACACACACACACACACACAAACACATCCAAGTTCCTGGCCTTCTGTTGCGAGTTGTCCTTTAAGAGCACCTCCCCTAAATCACACGACCCTGGAGAGAGAGGAGGCTGGCTAATTATAGCTTTAGTGCTTTCTGACTGGGCACTGTGGTCCAGAGGGCTCTGTGTGGTGACCCTCTATCTAACCCAAATTGAAACAGATGGTGGCCTCTGCCCTTTTTAGACTTCTGCTATGACCCATCAGATCTTTACAAGGGGGTAACAGGGAGAAACCGTCAGTAGAAACAGCTACGGTACACTGCACCCATGATGCCGCCACCATTATTCCATCCTCAAAGGGAGATCTCTGAGTAAGGATGAAACACTTTTCCCGTCTGTGGTTGTGCTCAGATGTCAGTTTTTATCATAATGTACTGTGTGTTACCGGGGGGCTTCTGTTGAGATTTCCTCCCTCGCTCTCTCTATCCGTCTCTCCCTCCACCCCTCTCTCCTTCTCCGTCAGTGAGGAGCGCGAGTGTTAGCTTAGCTCACTGTGTAAGGTATTCATAAAAAGATACACAGCTACAGTACATGTCTGGATGGCCTGGGTGAATAATTCATGTTTAGAAGCAGAGCTAAATCCTACCCTGCTCTCTCACTCGCTCTCTCTCTCTCTCTCTCTCTGCCCCTCTCTCTCTCTCTCTCTCTGCCCCTCTCTCTCCCTCTCTGTTCCTCCAGTTTTGCTCTTAGGCTGTGTTATGGGTGCTGTGTAACCGTGAAAGCTCTGCATTCCACAGGAGCAGCAGTTCATGTCCCTCTCCTACACACACACACACACACACACACACACACACACACACACACACACACACACACACACACACACCGGGTACACAGAGTACACTGTTTTGTAACTATGCTTTATTCATTATTGTCCTCCCTGTCCTACAGCACTGTGGACTGTTGGACATGAAGCAGATGAAGTCACTTTAACCAAATGTGAGGAAATCATAGTAAGCCTTTAGTGTGCGTTTGGTCTCATAGTGCTGTATTATATGGTGGGACTGTATCAGTATCAGAGTCTCTGCTCTATGTCTAAACTCTGTAGGACAGCTCCAATAGGACACCATTGGTGCCCAATTCAAGAGGTTACTGTTTATCTTGGAAGTTAATAGCAGGAATAGCGTTTCCCAAGAAGCCATCTGTCTTAATAACGTACAGCCATGACATTTTTCTCTGATGGCTCATTTGGTGTGTTACTAAGATGAAAGCCTTCTCTAATTGCCATTGTTTGTTTCCAGGCAGCCTAGAGCAGTAGCTGCTGACTTTAGCAGACTGAGGGAGGGAGCCCGCTCCAGTTGAGGACTAAAACCCGTTTCACTCCCATTACACTCATCTATTTTCTGACAGAATGGGGTTGTTTTGAAGAATAGTGACTTGGTTAATTAATGCGGAGGACTTTCCTTATTTTCCTTCGCGAAATGCGTGATAAATGGCACTAATTTCCACCTGTCAGCTCTGTATGAAAATGCCTTACCTTGTTTTGCGTTGCCTTGGCTACCTCATGTTATGGTATCCTTCTTAGATATTACTGTTTCAAACATCGTGGCGTACAGTAAGCATAGTTAGTATGCATACATACTGTACGCTAGGCCTGTGCACGGTTTCCCTTCACTGTAAGAGCTCTCAGTCACTCCTCTCCTGATGCGACAGTGTTTTGTTCCAGGGTCTTCGAGAACATGAATCCTTAATGTTTCATTTATTTGCCTGTTGTCCCAGATTAATGCCTGTTGCCCCAGATTAATGCCTGGTAGATAGGTAATCAATAGCTGCCAGGAAGTCCATTACCAAAGCAGAGGGACGGGGAGAGAGCGGTGATGTGCCCTGAAGGTGATTTAAAGGTTCCCGG
>NC_139669.1:1470520-1483020 GCF_951799395.1 Argentina silus
GCTGTCAGCGCTGGGTGAGGATATATGAAGGCAAAGGTACGTTGTTACTCACGGCTCGACTCTGGCCCAGTTAATATCCTCACACCTGTCCTTGAACCCTAGCTTGCCTGGAGGTCGCCAATAAATGACAGGTGACAGTTGTGAACATGGGCGGTGCACTTATGGTTGCTCTGACAGGCACTGTTTATCCATCTCCTAGATGGAAGGGGGGGGGCAGGGGAGGCTGGTGGAGGTAGACGTCACAGGACATGTGTTTGATATCATTCCTCATTCCATTCCATGCCTTCTCCCCATAGAGGGAGAGGGGGGAGGGAGAGGGAGAGGGAGAGGGAGAGGGAGAGGGAGAGGGAGAGCTGTGGACGTTTGGGATGAGAGGGCATACCAGAGAATGACTAGACTGGACATTCAGTTCCAGGCAGTGTCAGCTCTGAGGTCCTATCAGGATATGTATCAGGGAGATCTGACCTTAGATGAAATGCTCGAGTGAGTGAGAGAGATGGAGTGAGTGAGAGAGATGGAGTGAGAGAGAGAGATGGAGTGAGTGAGAGAGATGGAGTGAGTGAGAGAGATGGAGTGAGTGAGAGAGATGGAGGGAGAGAGAGAGATGGAGGGAGAGAGATGGAGGGAGCTCTGCAGAGTCTCTCCCTCTTCCAGACTGACAGCCTGTCACACAAGTGAGCTTCATCATTACTCTGAGTCATTAGGACAGAGGCAGTGAGGGAGCTGGGGAGGAGAGTAGTAATACTATAGACACTATTGCCTAGATAAATAGATAGATAGATAGATAGATAGATAGATAGATAGATAGATAGTATATTGTGTGCACCCTGCTGCTGGTACTATTGCCTGAGAAGTCACCACAGGTCTGGTCATTGGCGGGGGGCTGTTGAGGAGATGAGCAGGCAACAGAGGCAGGCCTCAGCGTGCTGTACATGCACAAGGACATCCATCCTCTGCCGCTGTTTGCGCCGGCATCGGCTGGGCAGCCCGTAGATCACGGGCCATCACGGCAGGTAACAGCTCATTCTAGGTGGCTTGGCTAATAGGAAGCTCTGTCCCGGGCCATGGCCACCCATCCATCACTCTCCCCTCAGCCCCAGCGTACGCTCTCCATCACGGGCCGAGCAGGAGCGAGGAGAGGGGCCCGGCCAGCCAGCCGGCCAGCCGGCCAGCCAGCCAGCCAGGCAGCCAGGCAGGCAGTAAAGGATGGTTTCCAGCCCCAGCCTCCACGCCCCCGCTGTCCTTCAGTTTTATTGCCTCTGATGAGATGGCAGTTAGCAGAGTCATTAATAACCAAAGCGGAGGAAATTAGGCATTCAGGAAGTTTCAAGAGTATCTCTCTCTGTCTCTCTCTGTCTCTCTCTCTCTCTCTCTCTCTCTCTCTCTCTCTCTCTCTCTCTCCCCCCCTCTCTCCCCCCCCCCCTCTCTACCTGAGTGCTCAGATCAGTTGAGAGAGCAGTGACAGGGCCAACAAGGCAGGCAGACGGGGATGGAGTAACCAGCAGAGAGGATGGCAGAGGGGCAGAGACACCGGAGTGCATTAGCAGATGTGCTGTAGTGGTGAGCAGTTTGAACTTTGACCCTGCCTGGAGTGACTGTGGCTCCCACCAGGGCTGCTCCCGTGAAGTGGCTGAGTGTTCTGTTAGAGGGCCACTTCACTGGCAGGCAGGCCGTCCTCACAGGGAGGGAGGGATTTCACAAAGCACTGGGGAGAGGTCACTTAATAAGGGCCTTAAAAAGCATCTTTAAGGGTACTTTAGTGCAAACATTACTTCTTACGAGCGTTTGTTTTGACCAAAGAAAAGTATTGCATCCAATCGCGAGGGCGACATTTATATTGTGTTGGTGATTTCAAAGTCAATCTTAGGGTTTAAGTTGAAATAATGTAATCTAAATCTCCATTAAGAGGCTGGGGATGTTTAGTAGACTTTGCAAAATGATACGATGGAGTCAGGAGGGGATCGTTTTTTAAATGCTGCTTACACGTTAGTTGTCTCTGGAGCACTGAATAGAGTGAATTATCAGGCAGGAGGAACTAGACTTCCTCAACAAATACCCAAAACACCATTAAAGTTTCAACACTGTTTTTCACTCCTCTGCAGATTTACTGCTGAGTAGAGTCCTGGGGACGGGGGTCTTCTGTTAAGAAGGAGGAAGTGGAGCAGGTTGGCGGTGTCTGTTATGTTGTCTAAATCAGTTTACCCTTGTTCTAAGTCGAGGTAAATGATGTGAAGTGTAATTATTGCTCACCTTTTGTAATGCACTTGTAACCCCGTTGCTATTTCTGTACTGCAGAGGTATGTATGTGTGTGTGTTGTGAGTGTGTGTGTGTGTGTGTGTGTGTTGTGAGTGTGTGTGTGTGTGCCTTATGTGTAACAGTCCACTAGACAAAGACGATTAAAGTTATTTCCCTAAACACTTGCTAGCTTTTGTCATTGACTAAAGATGTCTATTATGTTGTCTAAATCAGTTTCCCCTTGTTCTGAGTCAAGGTAAATGATGAAGTGTAATTATTGCTCACCTTTGAAATTGACTTGTAACCCTGTCGCTATTCCTGTACTGCAGAGCAGGCTCTGTGTGCACATTATGTACAGTAGCTTCTAAATTTATCTCTCTGTTCTTTTAAAATAAAATCTGAGGAGTTTGGCTGCCTCCCTGTTTCTCACTGAAATTAATTGGTCCCATAGTGTTGTTCCTATTCATGTCTCTGTAGTGTGTGTGTGTGTGTGTGTGTGTGTGTGTGTGCATGAGTGTGTGTGTGTGTGTGTGTGCATGGATGTGCAGGGGTATGTGCCTGTGTGCGTGTGTGTGTGCATACGTGCATGTGTGTGTGTGTGTGTGTGTGTGTGTGTGTGTGTGTGTGTGTGTGTGTTCATCCATTCGTGTAGAGCACAGTGCTCAGTAGAGGGTTCGCTGGTGGGAGGAGGCGGTGTGTGTGTGTGTGTGTGTGTGTGTGTGTGTGTGTGTGTGTGTGTGTGTGTGTGTGTGTGTGTGTGTGTGTGCTCATTGGCAGTAGAACAAGAAGGAGGTTGTCACTTCTATATTTATACTCCATTCATGTTTTACTTTTAATAACAAAGCTGGGATAGGGAAGATGAGATGTGATCACAGCCTCCGAGCCTCAGAGGATTGGATGTCAGCCTAAAATCAGACCAAAGGAAGGGAATTGATCATAATGACAAAGAGACTTCACTTAGTCTATCTCAGGGAGAGGAGGTTGAGGCGGTGGTTTTGTCGACTAAGTGGACCATCAGGCCCCTCCTGTCCTTCTGCATTTGGAATGTTCCAGAAAGGAGCCAGTGAGTTCGGTCCTGTACAGTGTGTCTTGATGAGGAAGAGGGAGGAGAGTGGTGTAACCGACTCTATCCTGTTTCTGACCCGTCCAATCCCTCGTATGTGTGCTCTACTTTAACATGTGTTCAACATGTCAGCTAGGCTAGGCTACACCAAAGGTGATTTTGAAAGCATCGTTTAGCAGGACTAAGTTACTCTTTTAGCATCTCTATTTGCAAAATGAGTCAAAAGAGAAAGAACTAAAAGCAAAGGAGCTGAAAACTGTGAGAACGTGAATCTAGAAGCGGGTTTTACCGACTCAAACAGCTCTTGAAACACAGTTGATGCCATTATTCCAACCATGTAGCTGTGCATGTGTAACTCCATGAACGCATCTCTGACCACTCTCATCCCGACTGGGTGGTCTGTGGCCTGTGCATGCTTTTTGCATCTTGTGGCCTGGTTGTGGTCTGATTGGGGTCAGTAGCGCCCCTAATCTGATCCCAGGCCTGCAGGCGGTCACCTAGCAGACTGCACGATTGCCTTGCTGTCATCAACCTCACACCTGCAGTATAACAGGCCTGGAATGAACCTGTTCAGGTGGGGCTCACTGCACATGTACACCGTTTAGCCCCAAAGTGTCTATCTGCAACTGTTCCTCCCCTATTGTACCCCCAACCCTCTGGTTTTCTCTTTCATTCCCTCCACCTCCTCCTCCTCCTCCTCCTCCTCATCCTCCTCCTCCTCCACCTCCACCTCCTCATCCTCCTCCTCCTTCCAGATTTAGCAGGGACATTGAAAGCTTCCACTGTTGTTACTTTATCCGTATTTGATTTAAGCTGTTTAGTGAGCTTGATGTTCTCTCTCTCTCTCTCTCTCTCTCTGTCTCTCTGTCTCTCTGTCTCTCTCTCTCTCTCTCTCTCTCTCTGTCTCTCTGTCTCTCTCTCTCTCTGTCTCTCTCTCTCTCTGTCTCTCTCTCTCTCTCTCTCTCTCTGTCTCTCTGTCTCTCTCTCTCTCTCTCTCTGTCTCTCTGTGTCTCTCTCTCTCTCTGTCTCTCTCTCTCTCTCTCTGTCTCTGTCTCTCTCACTCTCTCTCTCTCTGTCTCTCTGTCTCTCTCTCTCTTTCTGCACTGTCTCTGTATCTCTCACTCTAAGGCTGCCCTCCCCTCCTACCCCCTCCCTCTCTCTTTCTCTCTTTTCTAACAAGCTTTGTTCGTTCGGTTAATGCTATTGTTGTTGTTGATATCAATGTATTTTCTTTTGCCTGTGTTGTTGTTGTTGTTGTTGTTGTTGCTCTGTGTGTGGTGAGAGCTCTCTCTAACCTCAGTTCATTCTGTTATGGCACTACTGCAGTCCAGGATGATGCTGCCCCAGGTACCCAGGAGTACATTATGTTGCGGCAGGATTCCATCCATTCAGCGGATATAAGGAGTAAAGGGTCTCCCTTTCGTGCTAAGTGTCACGAAATCTTCTGCTGCCCGCTGAAGCAAGCCGCCTTCAAAGACAACTCAGAGCCCGAAGGTTTGTTCCCGCCCCCTCCTTGTTTTTTTGCTGATGCACCCCAACCCCCCCCCCCCTTTCCCCCCTCTCTCATATTCTGTCTGAACTAATAGTTCTTCTCCCTGTGTGTGTGTGTGTGTGTGGGTGTGTGTGTGTGTGTGTGACTGTCTGCAGAGAATGCCCGGAGCCTGTCTGCCTGCAGCACTCAGAATGCTCTCACACTCTGTCATGTGTGTGTGTGTGTGTGTGTGTGTGTGTGTGTGTGTGTGTGTGTGTGTGTCTTATGCTTGCCTGTGGAGCACAGCCTCCCTAGCCCAGCCTAGCCCAGCCCACCCCACCCCACCCCACCCCACCCCACCCCACCCCACCCCACCCCACCCCACCTCACCCCACCTCACCCCACCCCACCCCACCCCACCCCACCCCACCCCACCTCACCTCACCCCACCCCACCCCACCCCACCTCACCCCACCCCACCCCACCCCACCCCACCTCAACCCACCTCACCCCACCCCACCCCTCGCCTTCACCAGCCCTCAGACTCGGGTCATTGTCACCACGAGGCGCATGCTTCTGCCAAAACAAACATGGGGAAACAACACCAACTAACTGAAGGGGCCATAGACGGTGGCTGCTGCTGCTGCCTTGTGGGTTCACCAACTCAACATCGCTCTTTTCTTTTCCATTCAAGCCACTTGGCCTTCTAGAATAAACGTGTTCAACTCGTACTGCAACTCCATTCTTCTGCTGCTTAGTCAGAGCACATCCATATTAGCCTCATGTTAAGATGATGATGATGATGATGATGATGATGAAAGTGTCATTTTGGCATGCATCCCCATCCCCCTTATAAGCGACTGCCCCCTCCCTCATGTCACCCTTGCTTTGGCCCTGCTGCATCCCCCTCCTCTCCTCCCTCTCCTTCCTCCTCATCCCTTCCCCTCCTCTTCCTCTTCTGCTGCGGCCCCCTTCATTCCCCCTTCACCCTCATCTCTCCCTCCTCCTCCTCCCCCCTCCTCCCCCCTCCTCTCTACTGCTTGTAGACGCATGAGGGTTTGCCTGTGTGTGTATGTACTGTATGGGGGGAGGTCATGAGGAGAGGGGGAGAGAGGGAGAGGGGGAGAGGGGGAGAGGGGGAGAGTGCTGTTACAGTCAGTGGTGCCCTGAGCACCTGCATGTTGTTATTCTGTACCTTCTGCTGCTCTAAGTGCCAGGCTCTGTTCTGCCCCATCTCTCACCTGTGGCCTGTGGCCTGTGGCCTGTGGCCTGTGCCCATGCCAACCAGTAGAGTGATATAAGATATGCAAATATGCAGGTGCTTTTCTTTTCAGCCTTCCAGACAGCTTGGTAAGACACCAGGTGATTCCCTTTTGACTGTGTTGCATTCTCCGTCATGATGTCATCACTTGACCAATGTACACCTGATGTTCAGCAGGGGAGGGACATCCAGTGGGCCAATAGCAATGATCATGTTGTTTTGAGGTCTCATCTACTGTCTGTGTGTGTGTGTGTGTGTGTGTGTGTGTGTGCGTGTGTGTGTGTGTGCGTGCGTGCGTGCGTGCGTGCGTGCGTGCGTGCGTGCGTGCGTGCGTGCGTGCGTGCGTGCGTGAGTGAGAGAGAGAGAGAGAGAGAGAGAGATAGAGCAACACGGACAGACAGATATTGAGAGTGAGTGAGTGTGAAAAAGGGGGGAGAGAGGGGAGGGAGGGGGGAGAGAGAGAAACAGAGAGAGGGAGAGAAGGGCTGGAGAACTACAGATCTATTATTCAGTTTGGCTGCAACTCCACTTGGACGTGACTGAATTTACAAAGGAAGGAGGATAGACTGCTCTTACATAACCTGTTTACTGGGGGGTCATTAACATTTAAGGGACTGACGTACGTTGTGTCTGTGGCCCCCCCCCCCCCATGTGTGTAGGCCTAGCACACAGAGCCCTGGCAGGCAACACACCGCCTCCCTCCAACAGCTGCCTCATAGGAACACTGTTCCTGGCTGTGTGAACAGGAACCAGGCCTGACTGGAGAGAGAGAGAGAGAGAGAGAGAACAGGAGTTTCTGTCGAGATTTTCTCTCAGCATCGTTATACAACAATGTCTTTTTTTTTTTTTTTTTTAAATTACATTTGAATGATGCAACATTTCACACAGCATGTTTTTTCGTGGCTTGGGGCTATGGCAGACAAAACGCTGACATGCCAGTGAGCTTCAATGGTTGAATCCCATGTTGGTAGCACCAAACGACGAGCCTAGCTTTCTATTTCGGTGCTATATTTGTTTCTTTGATCCTCTTCTGCGTTTGAATGTGTACAATAAGTCTCTTTTGACTCACGGTGGCGAGTACCGCTGGGAGAAGGACAGGGAGGGTTCTGTCGTGGTGAATTGTGGTGGTGCTGTTTGTTATGGTAGGGTGGGGACGTGGACATGTTCAGTCTGTACATGGTACTGTAATGTCCGCTGCTGACTCTAATCCCCTCCCTGATCCCTCATGTTAGCGCTGCACCACACAGGCAGCAGGTGGGACCCTCATGTCTCTGAACACATGCCTCGCATAACAGCACATCAGCAGCCTATACACACGCCTTCTGTACTATCAGACTCCCCAGAGCCCATACACACGCCTTCTGTACTATCAGACTCCCCAGAGCCCATACACACACCTTCTGTACTATCAGACTCCCCAGAGGCTTCAGATCAGATCAAACTAGTTCACTACCTCCACGGGCATAAGGGCAGGCAGGCGGGCAGGCAGGCAGGCAGGCAGGCAGGCAGGCAGGCAGGCAGGCAGGCAGGCAGGCAGGCAGGCAGGCAGGCAGGCAGGCAGGCAGGCAGGCACTCTGCCTTAGCCCCAGGCCCCTGCTCTACAGTCAGTCTGTCTATCGATCTGACTGTCTGTCTGTCTGACTGTCTGTCTGTCTGTCTGACTGTCTGTCTGCCTTTCTCTATTCCTTCGTTTCTGCCTTTCTCCCTCTCTCTGTCTTATTGAATCTATCTACCTACACACACACACACACACACACATACACACACACACACACACACACACACACACGCACACACACACAAACCGCACAGACCTCAAACCAGGCTCCCGTTATTTACTATATGTGGAATTTATGGCTGTCTCAGCCGGGTCCTCATAGAAGCCTGTAAACATGATGCTGTGTCCCTGTAATATACTCAGCCATGGTGTCCTACTGCCCTTGTCAATCCTCCTCTCTGTCAAGTCATTAATCACCTCTACCAGCCGACGATGTGTGTGGCGTTGTGTCTGTGTGTGTCTGTGGCTGTGTGTGTCTGCATGTGGTTGTGTTTCTAGCAGCGCAGGCAGTTCTATGGAGGCAGCATGAGGTGTATCTCTAACAGCTGTTCTACTTAACATTCAATATATTCCAGCCTGTCATTGTCTCCGACTGTCCTGTTGACAAACTAACCAAACGAACCGTGGCGACAGAAACACAGCCACAACACGAGGCAGCAGACTCATTTATGTCCTGCACCACCACCCTCCAAATGTACAACCAATTACTGCAATTCGCTACACAGGAGACACGGCGTAATTACGTTTCAGGGGGGCCTGCGTTCCTCCTCATAACAATGCGTCCCACTGTGCCTTTTCCCCAAGCCCCCCTGTTCACCAGCGCAGTGTTGACAGGAGCCAAACACACACAGCCCCTGGAAGAACTCACTTCAACCCCGATAACGCCGCAAGTGTTTCATGCTCTCTCTCTCTTTCTCTCTCTTCCGTGAAAGCAACCGTTCCCTGCTATTTATAGAATCATAAATAGACAATGCATGAATAAATAATCCTTATGATAATGCATTTTCTTCAGCCCGGCGGGGGGGGGGGGGGGGGGGAAGCAAGGCTGGCTAACATTGTTTCAATGTCACATCAACACTGACTTAATGAGAGAGCCAGCCAGCGTTGGTTCCGCTGGGTGTACAGGACTGGGATGGTACAGGACCTCTCTGCTGAACTTCAAGAGGGTAGCGAGGTCCTGTCAGGGTTCAGGGTTGAGCGCACAGAGCATATGTCCTCTATGTTCTTGCGTGTGTGCTTTGTGTATGCTTTGTGTGTGTTTTGTGTGTGCTTTGTGTGTGTGTGTGCGTGCGTGCGTGCGTGTGTGCGAGAATGAGATCAGCCTAGTGATATAATCAGGGCTCTCACACGCGTTTCCAGCACCGCAGTACCAGTCATGCGTGTACTGTGGTGTGCATGCTTGGTGGCGGAGTTCAGCGAGTGTGCCGTACTCTCTGGTGAAGTACACACAAACACAGATTCACTCCACACTTTCAAATCACGTAACATTCATTTCCGAACCCCTCTTGTGCCTCAGACCTCCAAGGACAAATATAAAAGCCATCAATTGTGAACAATGACAACAACATCGGAGAAGCACTGTGGGCCCGAGGAACAAGTGAAGTGGAGTCAAGTCGCCAGGCCCATTAGCTTCCATCATGGTCTATTTAATTAGCACTTCACTCCAAGCCCATTTGCCTGCTCTCCTCTCCTCTCCTCTCCTCTCCTCTCCTCTCCTCTCCTCTCCTCTCCTCTCCTCTCCTCTCCTCTCCTCTCCCCTCCTCTCCTCTCCTCTCCTCTCCTCTCCCCTCCCCTCCTCTCCCCTCCTCTCCTCTCCTCTCCTCTCCTCTCCCCTCCCCTCCCCTCCCCTCCCCTCCTCTCCCCTCCTCTCCTCTCCCCTCCCCTCCCCTCCTCTCCCCTCCTCTCCTCTCCCCGCCGCCTCCCAGACTCACAGCCACGGCCACGGCAGACACACTACTGATGAGTGAAGGAGTAAACGACTGGAACCCTTCAGAGAGACATTAGATCCTTGTGGTTCCACACAGTCAGACTCTCAGAGTTGATACCAGTCATCTGGAGAGAGAGAGAGAGGGAGAGGGAGAGAGAGAGGGAGAGAGAGAGAGAGAGAGAGAGAGAGAGAGAGGGAGAGGGAGAGAGAGAGAGAGACATGATGATGTCAGACGACTGAAGCTCTCCAGAGAGACAGACAGACAGACAGGTGGCATCTGTTCTGTCGAGACAAAGAGAGCCTCTGTACTCTCCTTTCTTGTTGTATGCTGTGGATGGGGGGTGTTATTTCGAGACTCTCTCCCTGGCTCTTCCTCCTCATCAGACTGTGTTTTTCTCCCTGGCTCTTCCTCCTCATCAGACTGATCTTCTCCCTGGCTCTTCCTCCTCATCAGACTGTTCCTCTCCATGGCTCTTCCTCCTCATCAGACTGTGTTCCTCTCCATGGCTCTTCCTCCTCATCAGACTGTTCCTCTCCCTGGCTCTTCCTCCTCATCAGACTGATCTTCTCCCTGGCCCTCCCTCCTCATCAGACTGTTCCTCTCCCTGGCTCTTCCTCCTCATCAGACTGATCTTCTCCCTGGCTCTTCCTCCTCATCAGACTGTTCCTCTCCCTGGCTCTTCCTCCTCATCAGACTGATCTTCTCCTTGGCTCTTCCTCCTCATCAGACTGTGTTCCTCTCCCTGGCTCTTCCTCCTCATCAGACTGTGTTTCTCTCCCTGGCTCTTCCTCCTCATCAGACTGTTCCTCTCCCTGGCTCTTCCTCCTCATCAGACTATGTTCCTCTCCCTGGCCCTTCCTCCTCATCAGACTGATCTTCTCCCTGGCTCTTCCTCCTCATCAGACTGTTCCTCTCCCGTCTGTGAGGGAGGAGATGTAGACCTGTAGGCCCTGGGGAGATCACACAGGCTTTACTTCCTCACATACAGCAGTATCAGTCATATCTTACCCATCGCTCAGCTCCCTCTGGCCCTCTTCAGCAGAACGAGCCTCCTCCCGTCCTCCCTCCTGTCTGACCCAGATCTTAGCCCAAACCTAGCCGGCTCCTCCACCTCCACCTCCTCCTCCTCCTCCTCCTTCTCCTCCTCCACAAACCTCTGAAGAGTTATCAGGGCTTTAACAAGGTAGCTTTAACAAGGCAGCTCTTTCCTTTGGGTGGAAACACTGTTCAGTTTGCGAGTACAATACTGATCAGGCTAGGACTCTGTCAAAAAGGGTTCTGTTCCAAAAGGCTACATTGAAGTGTTCTCCTCAAGTGTTCTCTACATTGTTCCCCTGTGGTGGAGAGTGAGACTAGAGCCTGTGGGTGTTCCCCAGTGTAAACAAGGTTTAAGCTCTTTAAGCGGTGCGATGAGGTGAAATGCAGTGTCAGCATGCTGTTAAAGGGCTGTTGGCAACTGGCTTGATGAAGGGAGGACAAACACACACACACACACACACACACACACACACACACACACACCACTCCATGGTCTGCCTCCCTGAGGAACACACACATCCCAGCTGTGGAGAGGTACCCATGAAATATTGACATTTGCTTCAGTCATTTTTCAGCTGTCAACAAAAAACGTCAAGCCGCTGACAAAGACTGCTTTCTCAGAGTGTGTTATCTTCCCTCCATGTGGGTGATGATACCAGACATTAACTGTAAGCCTAGCAAATGCAGTCTTGCCTATGGAAAGATGCACATCCTTAGAATTTGAAAGGTTGTTTCCTCATCGTAATATATTTTATTTTTCAATCATTTGATCATTAATGTGACCCAATTAGCCCAGCCAGCCAAGCTAATACCAAACAGCTGTTGCGAGGGACATCAGGGAAATCAGGGTTGGAACTATGCCAGCACTGTACAACCATGGACATCCAGGTTATCCATTAGCTGTTATCCGGTATGGGCAATGCAGAAGATGCTTCACCCCTCCGTGTATGCCCTCATTAGACCCAGTACGACGCTTTGTGTTTGTGTCCAAGTACGAGACAAAGGCAAATAAGCAGCAAACAGAACCAGAACCAGAACCAGAACCAGAACCAGAACCAGAACCAGAACCACCGTCTCCTTCTCTGGAGTTGTCCTCTCAGAAGGGCATAAGTGCTGTATTAGGCCTCTGACAGCCCTGTCCCACTCCAACGTGTGGAAAAGTCATTTTCCCTTGTCCCTCCCAGCTGGGATCGATAACCAGACTCTCCACAGATCCATTTAAAAGTCATTTCTGCTCTTGTCTCGCCTCGGTCCCTTGTTTCCCCTCCGGTTTCACTCAGCGTTGCTCTCATTTCCTGTAACATGTTTACGAAGGAAAACAGCCCAAGAACTTTGACAAATCGCCTCTTCTGATGATGTGTCTCAATCTCTTCCTTCCTGGTTCAGACATTGGGCTTTTAGTGGATTTGACCATTATGATTGTCCTCACATGAACAGGCAGTACGACCCCAACACTTACACTAGCATATGGCTCTGAGTATCTTGAGCCTTCTCGATCATTCAGAAATTAATAATGATGGAGTGATGAACCATGTGCCCTCTTCCTCCCCTGTGTCTTACCCCTTGGACCTTTCTGTAGGCTGGGTTAGTGGGCCGCTGAAGTCTCTCCACAGGGAAGGAAAGAGAGAGAGAGAGGGAGGGAGGAGAGAGAGAGTGAGAGAGAGAGAGAGAGATACCACATACATAGAGAGAGAGAGAGAGAGAGAGACTACATACATACATAGAGAGAGATACCACATACATAGAAAGAGAGATACTGAATACATAGAGAGATAGAGAGAGAGAGATGCAGGCTTGGTTGCCTCTAACACACAGAGCCAGTTGGAGGGTCATCTGGGCGCGGGGAGGGTTATGTAAGGCCTTGGCGTGGGCCGTCCCAGGGGGCACCAGGCAGGCTGCCAGCCCCAGCTCACGTTGGCTGTGATTCACACAGACACCCAATTTC
>NC_139669.1:1485520-1515520 GCF_951799395.1 Argentina silus
GCCTTTTCTCCTCCCAGTGTTGACTGTGGAGCACGTGTGAGGAGCGGGTAAAAACACTGGGCATGTGTTCTCGCCTCTGCTCTGTGGGCGTGCGATAGCAGAGTGTCACTGGCTTCTGAGGCGATGAGGTTCTGGGTGATGTAATGAGCAGAAATCAGGCAGTCAGCAGCACTGATGATCGCACACACACACACACACACACACATACACAGACAGACACACACACACACACACACACACACACACACACACACACACACACACACAGACACACACACACACACACACTGACACAGACACAGACACACGCACACGCACACACACATACACGTACACGTACACGTACATACATACACACACACACACACAGACACACACGTCAGTGCAGGGTGATGTCTGTTATAATCTGTTCGCATGTTCGCTCCTCTACAGTGTAAACGTTCATGATCATTAACAATGTAGCAGGTCAGAGGTCATGCCTAGAGATCCATCAAGGCTTCTCTCCACGTCTCTTTGTCTCATCTATATATCAGATCATGTCACTTAGGGTATCCTCTCTTAACGCCTCATATTAGGGCCTGTAATGGCAGCTGTTGTTGTTTTCTAATGGGATCAAATGGCCGCTTCCGATCCAAAACCATCCCACCCGATCCAAAACCATCCCCCCCGATCCAAAACCATCCCACCCGATCCAAAACCATCCCACCCGATCCGTGCTGTTTGGTTGAGGAACCGAGTCAGGAGACGGGTAGACAGGTAGACGTTATCACATGACCCGATCCCTCAATCATCCGGAGGCTGGGCTCAGCCAAGTCTCCCAATCATCCGGAGGCGGGGCTCAGCCAAGTCTCCCAATCATACTAGACGTAACCTATGATTTTGAGCATGCCGCAAGGTCCTGCCTGGCTCTGGGGCGAACAAGGGGAGAACATCTCTAGCCTCAGGCCCAGTGTTTCAGTATTATACTTTTAATCTAGATCAGAATGATCCGGATACCTTTTCACGATCGAGGATCAGATTTACATCTTTATCTGGCAGATGTTGAGCAGTATAAGGGAAATCATTCTGATCCAGATTAAAAGTTTGGAAATGCTGGACCCTGGGGCTCTGTGGTAATGGGCCCTCTCTCTAGGCTCTGGGGGTGAATACTTACGCTCCCTCTCCCAGGCTGTGAGTCTCCTGCTCTCCCTCTGACTTTCCTCTATGCTGTGTGATATTGCGTGGACTGCTATAAAGACTGCTGTATTCATGACTTTATTAATGCACATGCTTTGAGATACTAGACCATTATTATTTTATCTTATCTGAAAATCACTCGGCCTGAAGCAAATAGATATTGCCGCGTTTCAAACAGACAGAGAGAGAGAGAGAGAGAGAGACGGAGGGAGCAAGAGAGAGAGCAAGGCAGAGAGCAAGAGAGAGAGACACCAACCAAAAGGAGAATGAAAGGAATTTCAATTTGCTGTTTACCCTTGAACCTCCCATTCAGACAGTGTCTCACGCAGTGTGATGCGTGCGTAGCGGAGCCCGGCCCGGCTCGCCGCAAGAGCCCACATCACAACACCCAAATGAAAGGGAAGAAAGGAAAAGAAGTGACATTTGAAATGAAAGGCGGCAGCTCTGAACCCCCCAAAACTTTCCACAATCAAACAGCTTTCACTCACTGTATGAGATCGCATCTGTGTGAATGCAACCTGGACACCGAGACCTTGGAGAGCACCACAGATCTAAACCTGTCATGGCCAGAACATGACCACCCCTCCGTTTCATACACCTCAACGTCCCTCCCCCTTTCTCTCTCTCTCTCTCCCCCCCTCTCTCTCTCTCTCTCTCTCTCCCCCCCCCTCTCTCTCTCTCTCTCTCTCTCTGTCTCTCTCTCTCTCTCTCTCTGAGAGAGATAGATAGAGAGAGAAATACGAGGGTAGATGAGGAGGGGTGGCAATTTATTCTTCCACTGCAGCAAAAGCGCACAAGGTTGCTCCCCCTCCCCCTCCCCCTCCCCCTCCCCCCTCCCCGCTCCACCCCCCTCTCCAAACTCCTGATAAGGCTGTAAACAGGTGGGGCTGGGAGACCCGTAGATGAATCACTGCAGAGATAAAGGCGCCTCCACCCGCCTCCAGCCCCCTGCATCCAGTCCCCGGCGTCTCCGCAGGCTCGCCGTATACAGTACGCAACACACGCAACACCACAACAGCGGGGTCTTTTGGAACTCCCTCCCCCAAAAAAATATTTTTGGAGGTTGATAAAAAAGGATCAAAAGTAGCATTAATCATTGACAGGGTCCAGTCCATGCAAGCTGCACAGAGCACATATCAAAGGAGGCTGTCGAGAAGACGCAGGGCTGCTTGTTAGAGGAGTCTGCATCCCCTGTTTGTGAGAGGAGTCCCAGAAACACGTGTTTGATACCGTTCCTCATTCCATTACAATGAGCCCGTCCACTGATTCCTACCTCCCCCAGCCTCCACTGGTGTGTCCAGGGTTCTCTAGGTCAGCTACCCAGTACTGCTGTGATCTGACCCAGACGTGGTTGCTCTATTACTAATAGAGGCCAGGCACTTAGCCTATCTCATGTAGCACATCCAGGGGAGGCTGCCGGAGGTGGAAATTGGAGGACACACTCATTGTAATGCAAGGAACAGATTGAGGTGGAGGTAGAAATCTGAGGACGGGCTCATTGCATGAGGAATGGTATCAAGCTGTTTCATGCAATGAGCCCGTCCTCCGATTTCTACCTCCACCAGCCTCCACTGAGCACAAACAGCGGTACACTTCCATCAGTTACTCTAGATGACCTCAGTGTCTCAGTGTAACAGGTTCATATTCATTCCTTTGGAAAGTGGCTGTCAGATGTAGGCCACATTGAGTTGGGGCCATGACCTACTTACTGTATCCAGCCACTCACGTCAGCTGAGTCTCGTCCTCTGCCGTGTCATTTTCAGCGTATTGATCTCTTCTACCAGTCAGGGCGGGGTTTAAACTGTAGTGAACACATGCGCGAAGGGCATGGCAAATGTGCTTGATACCATTCCTCATTCCATTCCATTCCATTCCATTTCATTCCATTCCATTCCATTCCATTCCATGCCTTACAATGATCCCTCCCTCCACCAACCAGCCTCCCCTGGACCTGATCACATTGTGACATCAGGCCTGCGTTATGTTCCGTGACGAAACATGTTTAATTATATCATCTTCAATTTCATCAGTTTTTCATCATCTGCAGTGCCATAGGTTGGAAGTCCATCTGTTGCTGTGGTGGCGGTGGCCCCCAGTAACCAAGTCATCACAACCGAGAACAGCAGACACAGCTCCCTATGCCCCCCCCCCCCCCCTCTCTCTCTCTCCCTCTGTTCCTCTGATCTGGAATCAGCTGTCATGGCAGAGCTATGCCAGGACTCCGTGCCATGCTGCCCAGGCAGGGGAAACTGGACATGTGATACCTTCTTGAGGAAATACATTAGGAGCGTGGGAAATCCAGAGGGTGTCTGCCCGCCCGCCCGCCCTCCCGCCCGCTGCCCCGGGGGCTAAATGTAGTGTTCTTGCGGGCTACTGTATTGCACCTACAGCCCAGGCCACAGAGGTGTTAATTAAATCAGACCCGGTTGCAGCTCTTCCACAAGCAACTATTTTAGACCCCAGGAAGTGGATGTGATCTGGGTTATTTTTTAAGCCCGGTGGTGTGGTTGGCACTAAGATTAGCACGTAGCATGGTCACTGACATAGGGGCTGACAGATGGGGAAACATGGGAGACTCTGTGACTTCCTGCTTGGAGAGCACATCTCATCATGCTTTCATTACATGACACCCCCTCTCTCTCATTCCATCTCCCTTTGGTAATCCCATTATAACTGGATGGATGAGAGCTATCTCCTCCACCTGGTTCTTTCTCTATGTCCTTCATCTGCACAGTCCTATCAGATCTGTACACGGTAGCAGGACAAACAATACAATACAGTGCATGGGGGAGGGAGCCACATTCTGGAATGGAATGCAGCCCTAACCTACAGTGTGAAGGGTTGGTCTCCATCCTTACGTCCATGTCTCCTCCCATTAGGAGTCTTGTCTAACCCAGGCAGAGGTCCGGTGTCTGAGCCACGGCTTTAAGCCCATTCCCACCTCTCTGTGTGTCAGACAGGGAGTAGGAATTTAGGGCAGCATCTCTCTGTCTGCTACCGGGCTGCTGAACCCTGTTCCTGCCATCAAGGGTAAAATAAGCCATGAGTTATTAATACGGACTGTCTGCACAGGAGGCCAGACCTTCATTCTTTTTGCAGTAACTACTTCCTTCTACTCCTGTGTGTGTGTGTGTGTGTGTGTGTGTGTGTGTGTGTGTGTGTGTGTGTGTGTGTGTGTGTGTGTGTGTGTGTGTGTTCCTTTGACACCGGATGCCACATCTCACTAATGGTGAGAGGATGGGTATATCTGTTGTTTGGCCACTGTGAAAGGAGACAGAGACTTGAAAGACCAACGGTAGGTTTTTCCTGACGAGTGCTGCTGCAGTCCTTCTTCTGTTAAAGGCTGTCTCACCAGCCTGTCCTCCAGTGATGGATATTACCAGGGGGCCGTTCATTGACTCACCGTCCATGACTCACACAGTCGATTTTTCAACCGTCCATTTTGGCAGTTCAGTGACTCGTGGATTTGATTTTCTCCTCCTCCTGCCTGCTGGTCTTTAGCTGGCTCTGATGAAGGCATTTGTGGTACATGTCAGTCGGAGACTCATTATCAGATTTGGCAGGGTGTGTGTGTGTGTGTGTGTGTGTGTGTGTGTGTCTGTGTGTCTGTGTGTCTGTGTGTCTGTGTGTGTGTGTGTGTGTGTGTGTGTGTGTGTGTGTGTGTGTCTGTGTGTGTGTGTGTCTGTGTGTGTGTGTGTGTGTGTGTGTGTGTGTGTGTGTGTGTGTGTGTGTGTGTGTGTGTGTGTGTGTGTGTGTGTGTGTGTGTGTGTGTGGTGCTATTCTCCACACTCCCCTCTCAGGGTGCTGCTACATCAGGAACGCAGAAGGAAGGTGTTTTAGTACCTGGCCTGCTACACTGGAGGCATAGAATTCCAGAAGCCACTTTCAAATGTAGAAATAGGATAGAAATAAGATAGTGTGTGTGACTCTGTGCAGTAGCTGTAGCTAACCCAGAAACCAAAATCAACAGTGCCAGCGGTGACTGCATTGTATGGCCTCATTCTGGGCTCTGGATGCGGCTGTGGGCCAGACCCTCTGGCTACTGTTTTTCCACACCTCCTACTCAGAGGACCTCTCCATATAATTGCAGTCAGTGATTCCAAGTCTAATTCTATGGACTTTGTGCCTTCCTTCAGTTGGACCCCCCCCCCCCACCCCCCTTCTGCTGATATTTCATGTTGTAGGCGGTCATGTTGACGCACTGCCCTTCAAAAGTGTTGATGGGTTTTGAATCTATTATTTATGCTCCCCATGACCCCCTCACACAGCTGTCAGTCAGAGAGGGTTTTATACGCCCTCCTCCTCTCAGCGCTCCTCGCCTTGATTATGGTTTACCCACAAAACCCAGGGGGAACGCAGGGCCAGGAGGGAACGCAGGGCCAGGAGGGAACACAGGGCCAGGAGGGAACGCAGGACCCAGTCACACACCTGCACGTTTCCTTTTCCTTCTCAATTTCCATCAGCGGCCCTGAATGAAAGAAACCGAAGAGATTTATTGTACATCAAAATGATAATATGGTAATCGTCTGTCTGTCTACATCATCTCATGAATGTTTTATCACTGATATTGTATGTGTAACAGACGTGCCACATTTTTCACATTTCTCCCGTCTTCACATTTCATTTTTTTTCACATTTTCTATTCAGGGCACCTGGGAGACAGGGTGGGCATGGCAGACATAGTTAATCAGACTTTTATTGGTTCTAGGCTGCGGAGAAGGAGCTCAGGGTCCTCCAGGGCTCTGGCCTGTAGCTTTTAAGACAAGTACCCCCCCCCCCCCCCCCGCGCGCCCGCCCGCCTCCCCTCCCCACCTTCCCTTCCCTCCCACCACTCCATGCCTGGAGTGAAATACGGAGCCGTCGACTAGAGGAAGGAGAGTAATTGCGAGCTGCCGTGCGCCCGTGGTTCTAGACTCTGTGTGTGTCATACAAATGAGAGAGCCGTGTTGGGCTCCCATTAGTCATTCAGGTCAGTTCCGCTCCCCGAGCCCCGAGTCATTTCACACACCGTTTGGTGCCTTTGATTGAGATTTGTCCACGTCATTACTGTGCTCCCGTCTCAAACACTGTGTGTGTTACTAAGACAGCGCCGACTGGAGAGTGGCGGCATGCGCCACCGCGTTCTGCCAGCTTAGACGCAGAAGGAGGCAAAATGATGTACATGTGACGTGTTTCAGGAATTCAAATGTGTTTTTTTCATATGCGGTTATATGCGGTATTCGCCTTTATGTAGGTGAGAGACGGTTGAGTCGTTTTCATTTGGACACAAATCCACGCTCACCGAGCACTTTATCAGGAACACCTGTACACCTTCTCATGGTGGAGGTGGTGGAACACCTGTACACCTTCTCATGGTGGAGGTGGTGGAACACCTGTACACCTTCTCATGGTGGAGGTGGTGTCATGGTGTGGGGAATGTTTTCTTGGCACACTTTGGGCCCGTTAATACCAATCAATCATCGCTTGAATGCCACAGCCTATTTGAGTATTGTTGCTGACCATGTGCATCCCTTCATGGCCACAATTAACCCATCTTCTAATGGCTACTTCCAGCATGATAATGCACCATGTCACAAAGCAAAAGTCGTCTCAAACTGATTTCATGAACATGACAATGAGTTCAGTGTTCTTCAGTGGCCTTCCCAGTCACCGGATCTGAATCCAATAGAACACCTTTGGGATGTGGTAGAACGGGAGATTCACAGCTTGAAAGTGCACCTGAAAAATCTGCAGGAATTGCGTGATGCAATCGTGTCATCATGGACCAGAATCTCAAAGGAATGATTCCAACCAATGGAATCAATGCCACGAAGAATTGAAGCTGTTTTGAGAGCAAAGGGAGGCCCTACCCAGTATTAGTATAGTGTTCTAATAAAGGGAGGCCCTACCCAGTATTAGTATAGTGTTCTAATAAAGGGAGGCCCTACCCAGTATTAGTGTAGTGTTCTAATAAAGGGAGGCCCTACCCAGTATTAGTATAGTGTTCTAATAAAGGGAGGCCCTACCCAGTATTAGTATAGTGTTGTAATAAAGGGAGGCCCTACCCAGTATTAGTGTAGTGTTCTAATAAAGGGAGGCCCTACCCAGTATTAGTATAGTGTTCTAATAAAGGGAGGCCCTACCCAGTATTAGTATAGTGTTCTAATAAAGGGAGGCCCTACCCAGTATTAGTGTAGTGTTCTAATAAAGGGAGGCCCTACCCAGTATTAGTGTAGTGTTCTAATAAAGGGAGGCCCTACCCAGTATTAGCATAGTGTTGCTAATAACGTTCTTGGTGAGTTTATCACCATGCTCTGTAGGACGGATGTCACATCATACTACATCATTATCAGTACCCTTCTGAGACATCGTCTGGATGGATATAATTGTGATGGAAAATGTCTTTTATCAACAGTAACATTTTATATCATTAAAGCAGACAGACACAGAAGAGTTGGCAGGCAAGTATTTCCAGTATTTCAGGACCGTGTAATTAGTTCCATAGAAGTTTAAAACTATAGATGGCTGCTCCCCTTCCTGTGTGACAAAAAGCCCTGTAATTACTCTCCCAGAGATGAAACTTGTACAAAGGTGTTGATCATGAGACAAAGGCATTCGCAAAGCGGTAGAACATGTGCTATACAAAAGGTGAGGGGGTCATACTGAAATTGGATTGAGTGAGCTTACTTCCTATGTGCTTAAGTGAGAGGGAAGTATTTGATGCTAGAGTTTCAGTGGTCTAATGAGGAAGGGACCAGCACGCAGTTCAGACGGCACTGAAATAGCGTTGGCTAGACGTCAGAAGCCTTTCTTTTCTGTTCACTGGTTTTATTTTTAGTTTTCAGAGTAACAAACCTGCGCTGTCTAGAATATACAAAGCCCAAGGTTGAGGCTATTCAAATTGATGGATTTTTGTGGATCTTAGAATAAACATCTCTGTGAATAGAAGACTATATAAAATCCTGAGACTGCAGATGAAAATGAGCTGTAAGCTATCTAAAATACAGTGCATCAGATCTCAGCTTCTGAGATATGTTTTTGTTGTTTTTATTAACTTAATAAATATGACCTTGCTGTGTGGAATAGGAATGAATACCTCAGGGACGGGACGTGCAGCTGCTCTTCAGTGTGTTAGATAGTCCCCACGGCGGAGCTTGGAGCTGCTGTTCTGCATGGCTATTAGTCCCCATGTTTGAGAGGGGAGCTGTTCTCCTATGTTGTAGGGAGCCTCTGGGGAGAGGTAATGTCAGGACCCTTCCCAGTCCCAGTCCCCCTGGTCCCTGCCTTTATCTGCTGCAGTCAGCCCTGCAGACCCTCGGGGTGCGGTGCAGAGCTGTGGGCCTGGTGGTTCAGGCCGTGGCCCAGCCTGTCAACCGTGAGGACCTGGGATCATGTCTGTTTCCTAGCGCACTGAATGAGGGTCTCTCCGCTCATAACAACCCCACCCCCACCCCCACCCCCACCCCCACCCTCATCCCCATCCCCAGCGCGCAATCACACTCACACACGCACGCACACACGCTTACGTATGGACAGTCTCCATGGCAACGCCTACTATCGTCATGGTGTTGGTGGCCGAGCATGCTGCAGCCTGGCCGTGGTACTCTGTCTATTGTTTACCAGCACACACACACACACACACACACACACACACACACACACACACACACACACCACGCAGTCAGACGCACGCAGCGGAGCAGCCAATAGTCACTTAGAGCTTTTCGTTAGTCATGCATTAGTCAATAGTCATTTTTTTAGCATTGTCGGTGGAAGATGATTGATGTAGTCTGACCAATACTTACATCAACAAATGAAGGTACTTGACTTCTTGATGATGAAAAGTGCAATGGGGTTTATGATTACCCATATACCATTCCATAATGTTTCAATAAAATCACTCAGGAATGCTTTTCTCTCTGTTTACAAATGCAAAGGTGAGGTTTAAACCTCTCTGTTCAGAGCCTGTCTGTCCAGTCCTCTCCTCACTGTCTAATTACAACAGTGAGCGTGTGCTTTATCTTGGTAGACCCAGGCGGTTAATAAAAGGAGACAGGGCTAATTGTTTTTGCCATATCTAATACAGAGGTCAGTTATGGTTCTCAACCTTGGGGGCGCTCCCCCCTCTGTTACGGCCAGCTCTGCACTACTGCACCCTAGTGGCCATGGAGAGTAACAGCAGCCTGGCGTTCAGAGATGATGTCATTGTGTCCTGGGCTGGGCAGAGGAGTAGAAGCAAGCTGTGTGGCGGTGCTGATATACCCGTGTTCACAGTTTGAGCAGCCTAGGGTGAGGGGAATCAGGCAGTGCCATCTGTGTGTATTTGTATGGCAGCAGGCTGTACAACAATACCCTGCACTCTTACCATCCGCCTGGGACTCAGTCACACCCGCGCCTAAACATGATATACACTACTCTGGCAGTACGGATGATGGTGTGGCTGTACGGATGATGGTGTGGCTGTATGGATGATGGTGTGGCTGTATGGATAATGGTGTGGCAGTACGGCTGATGGTGTGGCTGTATGGATGATGGTGTGGCAGTACGGATGATGGTGTGGCTGTATGGATGATGGTGTGGCAGTACGGATGATGGTGTGGCTGTATGGATGAATCCATCCAACAGAATGGAGGGATCCTCCAACAGAATGGTTTGACTCTGTCTTGCAGTGGTGCACGTGAGATTTGCAGGTTTTTCCTTTTGAATATCATTAACACACACCTAACGATCCACTACCTGGGATGTTTACCCGTAGTGACAGCATTATCCCCAGTCTTACTGTCTCATTATCCCCTGTCCCCTTCCATTGACCCATGGGACCCATGGGGCACTTCAGACCTCGGCTGGGTGGAGGCAGGAGTCGGAGGACGGGCTCATTGTAATGCATGGAACGGAATGAGGAATGTTTGATACCATTCCTCAATCCATTCCATGTATTAAAATGAGCCTGGCCTCTAATTTCTACCTATGTCAGCCTTCCCCCGATGTCGGTATAGTGTCCTTTGTTATCACTGGGACTGTGCGTGTGTGTGTAGTTACTGTGGTAGTTACTGTAGTGCACAGTGAAGGTGCCCCTGGCTCAGTGGAGCTGCAGGATGGCCACAGTAGACTGGCATTCTGGGGCACTACAGTAATTAATGTACCGTGGGCACACTGTAGTACACACAGGCCTAACACACAGACCTCAAACACACACACACACACACACACACACACAGGCGCTTTCCTTCTATATACTATCAGTGTTATTCTTGTGTGAAGCAGCCGTCCTCTCCTCACTATTCATGTAGTCACTGATAAAGCCAGCGATTAGCCAGCTGGCCTGTCTCCTTGATTGATGGTCTTAGCTTATGGACAGTGGAGGGTTGAGAGCCAGGCTGCTGGAGTAGAACCTGTGATCTGTCTGGTTCTGCCGTGTTGGGACCTGTTATTCCACAGCAGGATTAGTAATGAGGACAGGGACGGGAACAGAAGGCCTGGTCAGACGGAGACAGGACTCTGACTGCCCCTCCAGAGACACTGCTTATGAGATACACCTGAGTATGAAACAGATGTCAAATTGTGACCAGTAGCCCCGCAATTTCGAGTTGCTCCAACCGAGTCTCAAACTTGCGACCTTTGACTTGCTACGCTATCGAAAAGCTAGCAATTCGACGGTTCGATGGGGGGTATTTGATCTGGAGGAGTGAGTTTACCATTCTCAACTCGGTTACAAGTACATACATACAGTTGAGGTTTCTAGGGGAAGGGTCAGAGTGTGTGTCAGCTGTACAGCGAGTCCAGAGAACTCACATCTATGTATGGTCCACTCTGCTTTCCCTCCAGAGACCATCATCAGCATGATGGGTTCCGGCTGATGACAGTGGAGGAGGAAACTAATGCATTCCTCCTAATAATATAACATATGTAATTCACTCCACATCCGCTATACATTAGATCAATATAGTGCCATATTGACCCTTTTACAGTTTCTTCCTTTACGATACAGTATGTTGTTTTGAGAGTCTTGAATTGACTTCACAAATTGACTCTCCATTCTCTTTGTTTGTGTATTTTATTTAAGCATAATTTATATGTATTTATCATGAGGATACTCGTAATTATGTCTGTCATAAGACATGTATGGACATACAGGCCCGGTCTTTGAAGCGCTGTATTTAGACCACTACAACTGCCAATCTGGCAATCTAAGGTTAGTCACTTGCGCCATCTAGTGTTCAAAGCTGTGTGTGCTCTGCCTCTTGTTGAGAAGACCAACAGAACAGCATACCAGAGTATCACCCCTCAGGCCTTCCTATCAATTTACATACATTCAAGATAATGTCGTTTCAGTGACTTGGAATGTTTGCCCTTGTTTGCCCTTGCAAGAACAATTACAATTATCATAGCGCATTATACATTGTATTTAAAAAATGTTTTATCTTCTACACTCTATAGGACATGGAATATATTGTCAATTAAAAGAAAGCCTGATTTGTGTCCTACAAATGATCTCTCTGATATTTATGCAGGCTACAGTTTGCAAGGTCAAGCTCAATATATCAGTTACAGCTGTAAATAATAATAATAATATCAGTGAGTAAAAATCACTGCTAAGTGTCCAGAACAGCAAAACCTCCCATGTAAAAACGCCTGGCTAATGCCTATTGTCATCTCCGTTGATGTACGTCGATGCATTTCAGTCGAAAGTGGAAAGGCCTGCATAACCGGTTTACCCGGCACATTAACGGATCATTTTACATCCATTTTTGTTGTAATATGAGAGGAAACTATTCTCTCCCTGAGAAGGAAGTACAATCTCAGCTCGCATTTTCGATCACTTTTCAAGCTGACCCAGAGAGCACAGCAGTTTGGTGAACACGCCCGCGTACGCCGGATCAACAAGACCTCCAAATTAATATTTAATGAGTATTTAGAAGTCATAATGGCATGTCGCTAATGTCCATTAATGATCTTCCTGATGCTGGCCCCGCCTCGATGCTTTCCCGTCTTCTACGCCTTTGACAGACTTTGAATATGGTTTAAACTTTGAAGCATCTTCTCGCTTCCACACTAATATTTGAGGACTGCTCGCATTCAACACACCTTTTGTGATTCTCTATAGAAAAAACATGACTTTTCCCTTGAGAAAATCTACATCAGGTAGGCTGCTCTTCTTCTTTTAAATCGTTTTTGCTAATTTTTCCCTAAACTGACTATTTTTGAGGGTTTTTTTCTAGACTGTGATGTGGTACATGTTAGATATGTATGTTGTAATAGTAGAGGTTAACTTTATATGTTTTTCCTGATATGAGAGGCGGAATTGGTTTGTTTTTGGCCACGTTGAGTGCCGCACTCGAGCGCATGGGTGCTGTCCGTGGTGCTGAAGCGGCAATGACCTCACCGATAAGTACCAGCATTTAGTCTAAGGTCCATTTGCTCTGTTTTCTCCACCGGTTCTGTGACGTTTGGTATTTGACTTTGTTCATTAGAAAAATAAGTTGATATATTTTATAATGAATAGAATGAGCAGAAATGTGTATATTCATAGGCCTACCGGGCCGTTATGTTATACACTGCATTCATTCGCAAAAGAAAATAATTAAAAAATACAAATGTAAATTAAAATGATTTAATGTCGATTAAAGTAAAGACGTGTCTTCATTTTGAAATGTTAATAATTCAACAGACGTATGTATGTGTTTAGTTGTATTGGGCAATTAGATGCGCGTTTTGCATTGACTAATAGCCTAGAGCGGCGTTTTATTGATTCTATTCTATTGATTCCTCTCAGATGGAAAGTTTCTTCCCGGCAGCTTTAGATAAGGACTGTAGATGGCACTATAGGGAAGGCTTTGTTTCCAACATGATGGGTAGACCATACAGAGCATGGAGAGGGAGGGCGGGAAGAGGCTGCTTACTGTGGAGTTGCTGATGGCAAAAGCCTTCAGTAAGGAGGGGTGATGACGTCTCCCCACAAACGTTTGATCGTGCATGCATTTGAAGGCAAGACTGGTCTCATACAAGTTAAAGAATCGTGTTTAATCACGACTCATCTTCAGATTCACTGAATTGATCGACATCGATTTTACGCAAGGGACGTTGGAGGGCGACATTGACCAAATGGGCTCATCGTCGTCATCATCATCATCATCATCATCATCATCATCATCATCATTTCTATAGCAGATAACAACACATGTGTAATCGGCCCAAATAAACAGAAGTTAAGGTGCGCCTTCACTGCAAGCAGAGCCCACTACCATGGCAACGCTCTCCTCAAAATGTGGGCGAAGCTTTCTTTCTTGTTACCACATGCTCATCTCCTCACCCCGTCCTGGGGACAGGAGGATGGGAAACGCACTGATGATGGCTCATCTCATCTCTTCCTCTGTTGTTATTGAGGTTTTATGCCAGTGGTTGCACTTGGGGTTTTTTCTCCACCTGCGCGTAGCAGGCAGGCAGAGTTAGACCAATCCATCACTGACTATGTCACGGCTCTGCCCAGAGTCCGAGTCATTGGTCACCGTGCCTCCCACTTAATCACCACGGTCACGTTTGTTCGGGTGTCTGTCACACAGGCACAGCCCGGCCCGGCCCGGCCACTGTGGAGCAGGTTGTCAACATCTGTGACAGGTCGCGCGTGCTCTCACAGACGGATGTAAAAGTCCTGAAAACGGTGCGCAATGCATGAATTATTTCATACCCAACCAAACTTTTTTCCCCATATAGTCTAGTAAATCGGATGTTCCTTCATATGGTAGGCCTATCTTAAATGATATTGCGTAATAGACTATGAAATAATTAATGGTATACTGTCGGGTGAGAGGTACCAGATATTCTTCGCTCCTCTACATCCCCCCTCCCTGCATGTTCCCCCGCGCTAGTTTTGCGTCTTGGTGGGATGCTCCCTCGGAGCGCAGCAGTGTAGCTGAGACTGTGCTTAGCGCCGGGGTCGGATACTGCATTTACAAATGAAGCCCTTCATTTTATTACCGTATGTCGCCTCGCATGAACAAGAAATGAAAACACCAATGGATTCTCCTTAGCGATTCGCTCTCTTCCTCGCCGTCGCTTTTCCAAACCTGCTTAGTCTTTGCGCAACGCTTTGCTTATGACGAGGAAGATTAATCAACCATAAAAGAAAAAAAACAGCATTGGGAATGTTCTTTCTGCGTCCACTAACAGGTGTTTTCCTGGGTGTGCATTAAGCGCCTTTGTAGACCACCTGCCTCTGTTCGACTCCTCATGTGCACGGTCTTTGATTTGGTGGGATGGTGCAAAACGGCTTATAGGGGGGACAGTTCTGTGCGTATTAGTTTTGATGCGGCTGTGAAAATTCCACAGTTGCAGGACCAATACCTCGCGCTGTTGTGAAACTCTGTGCGCTGCACGAGAGTGGAACATGTGTCTCATCATATTTTTGAGGATCACTTTTCTCCGGAGATAAAATACACCGTTGCCGAGCTACGCCCAGCAAGCAAACCATCAGAAAAAAATTGCAACTTGCAGAACATCTGACTGCCATTGCGGTATTGGAGATACTGTACCTTTAGTTTTACTCATTGACTGTTATTTTATGTAAGCAGATTTAGATATATCTGACTAATTGCGCTTTACTATTGACAACTAATTAGATATTTTGACCAGTGCTCATTAACGATTTTAAATTTAAAATACTCGTGTCGGGAGGAAGAGAGAGGGGCGAGGATTTGTTTTCATAGTCTCTAAGTTTTTACCAGAAAACCGTCAAACTGGCAATGGCTGCAGCAATAGCCAGCTCCCTCATTCGGCAGAAAAGGCAAGCCAGGGAGCGGGAGAAATCCAACGCCTGCCGCTGCGTTAGCAGCCCCAGTAAGACCCAGGGAAAACCAGAGAAACCTAGCCGGCTGAGTGTGTTCTCTCGGGTCAAACTCTTCGGCTCCAAGAAGAGGAAACGAAGGCGACCAGGTCTGATGTACTTCCATTAGACCATCAAAATCACAATCCAATTGTTTTGTTGTAGTGTATAAATGTATTTTGTTTTATCATCATCATCATCATCATCATCATAATAATGCATTTTGCATAGCTCTTTTCTCAGTATCCAAATACACTTCATCCATGGATCATCATCATCATCATCATCACTTTCACAAACTCTAGTCTGTTTATCAAAGACTAGAGGTGTAGGATATAGGATCATCTTTGACTACATACATTATGCAGTACATTTTGTAGTGTATGATCTACTGTATATGATTTAGAGTCCTCTCAAAGACAGTGAGAAACCAAGGGAATCCCCATGTGGATATGTACTGTATTTGAGTTTATCCACAAAGAGAGTGACCAATGACATTTCAGACTGTGCTTAACTACCTATGGGACATATTATATAGGTGCTTCATCCTTCAATGTCTGTTCATCCAGTCCCATGAGGGGAGGGATGGTGGAAAGCCAGCTAATCAGGTTTAGTGCCTAACAAAAGCCCTATATATGGCCCTGCCTGGGTTTGTGAGTAACAATAGTTAGTACAGTGTTCTTTAAATATCATCGCTGTCTATAATAGACCATACTTGAGTCTATTGTTCACAAAGAAAGCTTGACAAAGTAAATGTAATCTGTGAAGATGTATTACATTGCAGGATCAGAATGGGTCACACACTGCACAGTGGTGATATGGCATTATGCATGGCTCTTTTCAACATCACAATGTATAGAAAGTTATTATGGTAATTTACACTCTCCCCAAAAATGTATAAAGTATGTTTGCCGAGATATTATCATTATTGTCACAGATTATTATTTCTATTTTTTAACCCAACTTTTACACTTTTTATACTTCCGAGCACTGCTCAACACACCTGATAAGGCATCCCAAGAGGGCTCTCCAGAGTTCCCGAGTGGGGCCATGTTATTTCTCAGAGGTGCTATTAACAGTTAGGGAAGAGCTTAGCCCCCACTGCAGCTCACACCCGCCATTTCCCTGAGCAGAAAGAGTCTGGACGGACTTCAGACCCCGCTCCTCCTGCTTCTGACTGACTGTTGGCTCCTGGCATTAGCTGTCCTACATCCTAGCATCCTCTGTCTGTTTCCCATTGATGTTTACAAAGCTGGTTGAGCCGGTTGGCAGGTTAACCAGTTCCACTGCGGCTCGGAGGGCATGACTCAGCCCTGTGCCTCTCTCTCCTCAATTAGCAGAGGTAATTCTTCTCCCATCAACTTCCCACGGTTGTTTTGGAAGTGCACTATGCAGGTAGAGGTTTGGTGCATTTCTCTGGAATGTGTGTGTGTGTGTGGGGGAGGGGGGGGGCAAATTATGTGTTGTGCACTGGCTAGGCAACCTTTCATAGGGTAGAAATGACAGTATTGAAAGGTGAGACAGATGAAAGGCAGGATGAAAGGTGTGGTAAACCACAGTAAAGGACACTCCTCTAGACGCAGTAACACAGGAAAGGGCAACACTTAGTGGAACATAACACTCTTTGACACTGACAGAATGTTCCCTGAGATACATAAACAAGATATCCCCAACCGAATATCTTTTGATCCAGAGTTTAAATGTATGCGTTTGATATTTATACTGGGATGAAAATAGCAGCAGTAGAAGGAACCTGACGGATGGAAATGTATTTGTGTTTTTACCATACATGGGCATCCATTTCACCATAGAATGACGAAAAAAATAAATAAAAATCCCATCACTTTAAAACATGGCATTTTGCTCTGGCACCCAATCACGATATAGACAGTTGACATTTAAAAAAAATCAAAGCAGCTTTTATCCTAGATAAATATTTTTTCTCTCGCTCTTGAGCACATATTTCCTTTTTAATCCTCTGTGGTGGAGCTGCAAGGCCCTTTGGAATAAACCCAGGCGGTGTTTGTAGTCTCTACGGTGGTCCTGTTCCAGTGTGGAGGGAGAGATATGAGCCGTTTACCATGTTCCTACTCTCCATGGCCTTGGTCCTTATGCACATCAGCTGGGATGTGTTTGCTCTGGACTATGGAGGAGTGTTGAGGGCCTGGCTAACCATGGGCTGTATGCAGGGTCCATCGGGATAGTGACTGGTTAGTTAGTACAGAGTTACGGACAGTATGCCACTGTGCTTTACAGGCTGTCCTGTCGTAGGACTCAAAATGATGATAAAGTCGTCCGCACTATTCTTTGTAGAATAACAAATTTTTCCATTTGTATATGTCATCAAGGGATCATTATGGCTGAACAGCGTTCTTTGTGTCCTGCTGAACACTACTGGTGAATAAGGCCAGCTAGACCATAGTCCTGTCTCCTGTCTCACCCCCTCCCTCTCTCCTCCCCCCTCCCCCTCTCTGTCCCTCCACAGAGCCCCAGCTCAAGGGGATCGTGACGAAGCTGTACAGCAGACAGGGCTTCCATCTGCAGCTGCAAGCAGATGGAACCATCGATGGGACGAAGGAGGAGGACAATGGCTACAGTAAGTCTGTAACACCGGAACCTCTGTCCTATCCCATCCACTCTCTACTGACTCCAGACTTATCTTTTATCTTTGTAATTACTACAGTAAGTCCTGGAACCTAGAACATATTTTATTAAGAAGAAGAAGAAGAAGTATACAGTATACATAATTGATAATTGTCCATTACCCAGGTGAAGCGGGAATATCAAATGTCTTGTGCCCACGCATACACACACACACACACACACACACACACACACACACGCACACGCACACACAGCCCCGACATATACAGTGCCCTGCGTACGTAATGGGACAGTGAAGCATTGTTTCTTCTCTTGGCTCTACATGAGCTCTCATTGGACGGTGTTGGACACATTGATTTCATCATTCCCAAATGCATAGTCCCCTTATTTTAGGGTACCCAAAAGTAATGGGACAATTGGCTTGACAGGTGTTTCCGGTAAGTCAGGTGTGTTCCGTCACGTCATTTGTGCAGGCATAAGAGAGCTGTCAATGTCTAGTATTGATTCTAGGCTTTGCTTTGGAGTTTGCTATTGGTGTCTGTGAGTCACGGAAACCATTGTTAGGCTGAAAAATCAGAAGAAAAAATCAGAAACATAGCCAAAACCTTAGGCTTGCCAAAATCAACAGTTTGGAACATCAATAAAAAGAAAAAAAGCACCGGTGAGCTCAGCAATCGCAAACAGGCTGGTAGGCCAAGGAAGACTTCCACAGTCGATGACTGCACAATGCTCACCATAATTAAGAAAAACCTCAAAACAACTGTCTGACAGATCAGGAGCACTCTGCAGGAGGTAGGCGTGAATGTGTCAGAGACTACCATCTGCAGAATACATCACCAGCCACACTACAGACGCTTCACTGCAAGGTGCAAACCACTAGTTATCCTAAAAAAGGATGGGCAGGTTACAGTTTGCTAAAAAGTACCTACAGACCCTGCAGAGGTCTGGAAAAAGGTCTTGTGGACAGATAAGATGAATATTATCATGTACCAGAGTGATAAATAAAGAATCTGAGAAGATTTACAGCATACTGAAATCAGGCAACCGTGCAAGTCTTTGATAGGGTATCAAATCAAAGAGATTAAACATTTTACAGTTACAGTTAAGAAAATATGTATATTTGCGATAATGGAGCATATAGCTAATGTTGATAAAAAATACTGGATGAGAAAAGTCACGACAGGTTAATTAAACAGTTATAGTGCTTGGAGACTCCCAGGTTCTCCCGGCTCGCTGGGTGGTTAGATTATGATAGCATAGACACTCAAGTTAAACTCCTTGCTTACAACTGCAAGTATGCTCATTCCAACATTTGCAGTGAAGTCCTGATTGGCAAGACAATGGATATCTTCATCTCATATTCAATTATCCTCACCCACTCATTGCCAGAGACCCGCCCTCCAGCTCTACGCTAACTGAAACTTTGCTGAAAGAAATTACCAACTGAAACTTTTTTTCTTCATCGGAAGTCAATTGGAGGCCTAACTGTGCATCAACACAATTTAGTTTCAAAGAGAGAGCAGGACTTTTATTTGCCCAATTTAGCATTCATAACATGCAAGTTGTTGTTAGTTGTTGCTGACATTCTTTCTCCCACTGCGCAAATTGCTACACATATATATACAGTCATGTTGACTGTTTTGGGTCATACAGCTCCTACTGGAGCAATGTTCCTCTATCCGATAGATTTTCCAGACACCACTTGATTTCTGCAGCAACAAAAGAAAGCGGCCATGCGATGCCACGGGACATTAGACTCAGTTTTATCAGGCTGATGGTATCAAGGCCTCTGCTGTGTTTGATTGGCTTTTGTAATCTTCTAAATCCCACTTTAGTTACAGCCAGGCTTTTGTAATCCACACAGTATTGATAGTTCAGTATCATTACCATTACTCCCACAGTTTGGGGTGCTTTGTTTTCCAATGGAAAGATTAAAGAAGAGATCAATACCTGAACAATAACACACATGTTCACACAATAACACACTAATAACTCCATGTTCGAAAACAATACAAAACTAGTCAACAGACAGACAGACAGACAGACAGACAGACAGACAGACAGACAGACAGACAGATGGGTGGACATTTTAGGGCTTTGCACTGAGAGTTCCAATTCCAGTGTTTTGTCAGGAGGCTGTTACAGACAGCCACCCTGGTCTGTTTGCCTCACAGGGGATACTGACAGACAGCTGCTGTATGCTCTGTTTGGACAGGAGGGTCATTGGCTGGCTGTTGGGTGTCATTCGATGTCATTTTGCCCTTCGCTCTGGACAAGAGGCAGCTCTGACAGACCTTGTTATGGAGACCCCAACCAGCCTCTTAAACGTAGACCTCATTGGGGAAAAGAGCTGGGCGACACTTCAGAATCAGAATCCTATTTGGCCAAGTACATTTGCACATACAGGAAACTGACTTGGTGAGGTTGGTGCATGGGACATAGAAAACAATATATAAGCAAAATATTAACAAGAAAATTACAAAATAGCAAAATATATATACGCCTGTCTTGATGGAGCGTCAATGCAGCGAGTGCCTCCCACTGTTCACATCTTTACTGACTCCAAATATCTTTGGGTAAAAGTTGCTGTGACTTCCTGGCATGAGGTCATATCCCAGAGTCTACCCTTTAAAGGGCTGTGTTGCTGGTCCTGCCATGTCTGAAGCGTAGCCACCGCCAGGCTTACAGCCGTAACTCACCGTGTCCCCCCGGCAGTGGCCAGACTCTCTGGTGCCTGCGCATGTGACGGCGCTGCGTAGCCCCCTGGAACGGCACTAATTTAATACCTGCTGCATCACCCAGGCACTAAGCGGATGTGGCGTTCGGGAGCCTGTAAAATTAGCGCGACTATATTCAATTAGTCACTTAACCAGGATGACACTAATATCCTACAAATTAACTCCCATTTTGTGGAGTCTGCGTGTCTGTGGAAGCAATAAGAAAGTCTATAATTGTGTGATTTTATTATGTTGCCTGGTCGTACCCCAGTGGGGAAAGGGGGAGGGGGATGGAGATGCCTTAGAGAGGAGCCTGCAGTATGTGAATTGGAATGAGAACGCTCACTGGAGGGACAACACACACCACCCTCCCCTCCCCACCCTCCCCTCTATCTCTCTCTGCTGCTGAGTGGAGGGAGCTGCAGATCCACTTGTTTCTTTCCTTCGGGAGATAAGTTACGTAACTACTGGCCTGTTTTCCGACCAAAAAGATTTCCATTTTGAAGACAGAATTAAAGAGCTCCTGGATAAGAAGGGGAGAAAGAGTGAAGCTCTTAGCACCGGTCCAAAAATAGCGTTGTTAGGCGCTGGGTGCTGTTGTCTCCATGGTGACGGTAGCGCAGTCCTCTTGGAGCTACTGGTGTCTTGTGATGGTGGGAGAGGACCTACACACACACACACACACACACACACACACACACACACACACACACACACATACACACACACACACACACATACACACACACACACACATACACACACACACACACACACACACACACACACACACACACACACACACACATACACACACACACACACACACACACACACACACAAGTAGCAAGTAGCATTCTCATGGGTTAGTCTCATTAGGAAGACAAAAAAAAGGAAGACAATTCCTCTTACACTTACACTTTCTTTCTTACCTCATGCTTTCAGTATTTTATAATTGGAAACATGACTTACAATTGTATTCATATATACAGTACAACGTTTCCAAGTAAGCAGTACTATTTCAGGACATTCATCAAAGCTCTTCATCCACTGCTCCTCACTGTCACAATGACTAGAGAAAGTGACAGACCCTAATGTTTCATAATAGCCGCCAACGAACACTGCTGCTCGATTGAGCAATACCCCTCAGCCAAGATTCACACACATTGATCTAATTTGCGATAAATGTCTTGGGGTTGGGAGGATAATCTTGTCACGGTGTACTGTAGATGTTAATCTGCTCTCTTGTGTGTCTCTGCACGTGGAGCAGAGAAGCTCATGTTACTGGTTGTCCTCTGGTGAAGTCTGTGAGCAGCTGCAGAGCTTTGTTCCTCTAATTATCTCCTATAGGAGAGGGTTCTCAGACATACATTAACAACAGTTACAGTGAAGGAGAACAATACAATGTTAGGGTTAGGGTTAGGGTTAGGGGTTAGGGTTAGGGTTAGGGGTTATGGTTAGGGTTAGGGTTAGGAGGGTTACGTGTAGAACGGAGTTTGGAACCCCTAGGTCTAGGCTTGTGTCTAATCCTAATGAATAATAATGATTTACTGTATATAGCATCTCCCACGCTATACTTTGAGTCCAAAGAGTTTTACATGTAAGCACTGATTATAGATACAAAACCAGTGCTAAAAAGTGCTGTATATCAAACCATGATAATGATATTTATATTTAAGATGAGAGTAAATCCAACCCCAATATTACAACCCTCGCAGTATTGGGATTACTGGTGAACAGCAACAGTCATGGGTATGTTCACTGCCAAAGTCACACACAGACTTGGCTATGACTCCTAGTGGGTGGTAGGTGGGGGTGGGGGTGGTAGGTGGGTGGGGGTGGGGGTGGGGGCACAGAGAGCAGGCTAGTGGTCATGACGAGACTCCCAGGCACCTGTGACCAGACCCTGAGGAGAGGTGGCTGACAGGGAGGTGGGGGTGAGGGGGGGATCGTGTCCTTGCTCCAGCCTGCTCAGGTGCTCTCCGAGGTGGAAGTAATTGAGTTTCCCCTCTCGAAGATCCCCGTCTGCGAATGGCTGGTAATCCCCCTGAAATGAAGTTTACTGCAGCTGCCTGTGTGTGTGTGTGTGTGTGTGTGTGTGTGTGTGTGTGTGTGTGTGTGTGTGTGTGTGTGTGTCATGGCTATGGGTCTCAGCGAAACAGACAAAAAGAGAGAGAGGATGGAGAAAGAGAGAGAGGCTGGGAGGGATGGAAGGAAAGAGAGAGGGGGAGAGAGAGAGGAAGCATCATTTAGTGGAAAGCGATCCCCTTACGCAGAGCAATGGGCTGCTGCAGGAATGGGCTGGTCCTGACGGCTTCCTGTACTGTCTGTACTGGTGGAGACATAAAACCAGCAACTAGCCAGTGCCTCCAGTCCACACTGCCTTGGTTAGAACAGTCCACCTACCATGAATGCTATATACAGGTACCGTATATATGGGTGCTGGAAATAGCTGTGTGTGTGTGTGTGTGTGTGTGTGTGTGTGTGTGTGTGTGCGTGTGTGCGTGTGTGCGTGTGTGTGTGTGTGTGCGTGTGTGCATGTGTGCGTGTGTGTGTAAAAGTCAGCATATAGTATGTGTCTGATGGTGAGGGGCACATGTGGGACTGAGATCAGCTAAGGTGTGCTGGGGGGAGAGTGGGGTGGGGGCTCAGGGGGGAGAGTGGGGTGGGGGGCTCAGGGGGGAGAGTGGGGTGGTGGCTCAGGGGGGAGAGTGGGGTGGGGGCTCAGGGGGGAGAGTGGGGTGGGGGCTCAGGGGGGAGAGTGGGGTGGGGGGCTCAGGGGGGAGAGTGGGGTGGGGGCTCAGGGGGGAGAGTGGGGTCGGGGCTCAGGGGGGAGAGTGGGGTGGGGGGCTCAGGGGGGAGAGTGGGGTGGGGGCTCAGGGAGAGGAGGCAGGCAGGGCCTTGATGGGGCATTAGTGGGGAGGATGGAGGAGAGGAGGCAGGCAGGGCCTTGATGGGGCATTAGTGGGGAGGATGGAGGAGAGGAGGGCTCGGGGGTCCTTATGGGATATTTATGGGTTCCTGCAGTACCAGCCCTACAGTGGGCAACTGTAGCTAGAACTGTTTACTCTACCGGGGGCATGAAATATTCATCCCGATACTTCTCTCTCCTGTTTACAACGGAGGGCTGGGAAGGAAGAGTGTTCCATCATCATGTGTGTTCTGTTCCTCTCTGCTGGCAGGGAGTACATAGAGATGCAGTCTGGCTGCTGCTTGCGAGGTAAATCCTTGACCCAGTGGAGTAAACTGAGTTACAGAGGACCTGAGCAGAGGACAAACTCAGACTCTCAGCTCAATGCTGGGTCCTCCCTCCCTGTCCTCTCGCCCTCTTCCTCTCCTCCGCTTCTCCTCCCCCTGGTACCCTATCTACAACACATGGACAGGTGTGTGTGTGTGTGTGTGTGTGTGTGTGTGTGTGTGTGTGTGTGTGTGTGTGTGTGCGTGCGTGTGTGCGTGCCTGTGTGCCTGTGTGCCTCTCTTTATCCCAGTAGTCCACAGTGACCCTGCCCTGTGGTAGAGGGCGTGGATGAGAACACAGCAGTCAGTGCCAGGCAGGGCAGCTAAGCCACTTCCTTTGGCGTTGGCTTTTGACTTTACTATGACAATGCAGCTCTTAGAATGAGAAACCACAGCCTGTGTCTGCCTTTCCGTGGCGTGAGTGAGAGGGAGAAAAATATTTACCAAAAAAACAGCATTGTTATATAACCACTTTAAGGCGACTGGAGCCACAGTATTTTCTGCTGCTTCCCAATGTGACTAAGACTATTTACAACTCTCTCTCTCCCTGAGTTCCAGCACAGTCCTCAGTGACTGTCTGTCTCTCTCTCTCTCTCTCTCTCTCTCCCTCTCTCCCTCTCTCTTTCTCTCTGTCTCTCTCTCTCTTTCTCTCTCTCTCTCTCTCTTTCTCTCTGTCTCTCTCTCTCTTTCTCTCTCTCTCTCTGTCTCTCTCTCTCTCTCTCTCTTTCTCTCTCTCTCTCTCTCTCTCTCTCTCTTTCTCTCTCTCTCTGTCTCTCTCTTTCTCTCTGTCTCTCTGTCTCTCTCTCTCTCTCTCTCTCTTTCTCTCTGTGTCTCTCTCTCTCTCTCTCTCTCTCTCTCTCTCTCTCTCTCCCTCTCTCTCTCTCTCCCTCTGGCAGGGAGGGGACAGTGTGGCCAGGGGAGATTGCCAGGTTTCTGGCTAGCACGGTGACAGTAGGACAAAGGTGTGAGCAGCTTTGGCACGGGGGTTAGCGCTGGGCAGAGGAAGGTCCCTGTTTAGCCCGCTAAGTGCTAACTCCATTCAGGAGACTGAGACAGGGTGTAAGGATGTGGCTGGGAGCAGAGGCACCAATCTTAGGTCTTATGTGTTCCTATATTCAGCTTAGCTCAGCTCCAATGGGTACACTGTATTACAGGGGGGTTAGGAAGATGATAACCAAACAATCAGCAGTTGTAGGGTGGCTTTTTTACCGTGTTCATACAAATTCCATATACCTTGCATCTGTAAGGTATTTGAATTTATTATGCAACTCTATTTCATATATTTATATATGTATGTGTCTCTCTCTCTCTCTCCTTCTCTCTCTTTCTCTCCTTCTCTCTCTCTCTCTCCTTCTCTCTCTCTCTCTCCTTCTCTCTCTTTCTCTCCCCCTCAGCCGTGTTCAACCTCATTCCAGTGGGGCTTCGAGTGGTGGCCATCCAGGGGGTACAGACCAAGCTCTACCTGGCAATGAACAGCGAGGGCTACCTGTACACATCAGTAAGTCTCTCAAACCTTCTCTCTTTTAGTGTGTGTGTGTGTGTGTGTGTGTGTGTGTGTGTGTGTGTGTGCGCACGTGTGCGTCTGTGTGTGTGTGTGTCTGTGTGTGTGTGTGTCTGTGTGTGTGTGTGTGTCTGTGTGTGTGTGTGTGTGTGTGTGTGTGTGTGTGTGTGTGTGTGTGTGTGTGTGTGTGGGGCTCTGCCCTGTGGCCGAGTGTGTGACTCAGGGCTTGTTTGTCCTCTGCTGAGTAGTAGTAGTAGTGGGAGTCTCCGCAGCTGCTCTGAATGCAAAGAGTACCAGTCAAAGAGTACAACACACACACACCGCCACCCAAGATACACACACACACACACACACACACACACACACACACACACACACACAGTTCCCTGGTAAAACCCAGTTGCGTTGCTCCATGGTAAACGTGCAGCAGATGTCCCCGCCCTATTCTAAACTCCCATTCATTAGCAGCTACTTAGTACCTGTCAGTACGTTGCTGTTTCCTGTCTCTTTCCTGCTCTGTGTCACTTCCACATACCTAACACAGTGCATAGTCACACATAACTAACACAGTGCATAGTCTCCTCTGCATCGCCATGCGCAGCGGTGGTCCTGAGCTCCCACCATAATGGGCATGTTTTCAAACAGGCTGCCCCCAGTTGTTTACCATCTGTGTGACAGCCATGCCTGCTCACTCCAGGTGGCAGGTGAGTGGGTGTTTCAGCAGGAGGCCTGCCAACCTGATCTGTGGTGGCAGGGGGGGGGGATGATCATTTTGTGTGCGGGTGCTTGTGTGTGTGTGGGTGTGTTGTGCGTGCGCACGTATGTATGTATGTGTCTACACTGGCAGCGATAGAGCAGAGAATAAGTGTGTGAGAGTGTGTGTGTGTGTGTGAGTGTGTGTGTGTGTGTGTGTGTGTGTGTGTGAGTGTGTGAGTGTGTGAGTGTGTGAGTGTGTGAGTGTGTGCGTGTGCGCGTGTGCGCGTGTGAGTGTGTGCGTGTGTGTGCGTGTGTGCGTGTGCGTGTGCGTGTGCGTGTGCGTGTGTGTGTGTGTGCGTGTGCGTGTGCGTGTGTGTGTGCGTGTGTGTTTGGGGGCTCTGTCCCGCGCCCTTCACCCCGGCCGTCACCCCCTCGCTGGGGCTGACCTTCCGGGCCGGCTGTACGGAGACGGAATGCCGCTGCTCTGGCAGAAGTCCGGGTTACTATGGTGACATGAGCAGCTGGAAGAAGCAGATGCAGTATGTGGGTTGAATGGAGCGGCGATACGCTCCCTCCATCGCTCCTAGGAGAGAGAGACACACACACTCCCTCCCTCCAATCGCCTTATATCATCTCTAAAGTACATTTTAAATAGAAGTGGGCCTTTGAGCCGTGCTATTTCCATTTCATCCCATTCTACTATGATACCTGCTGTTGCTCAGTTAGTGGCTGAGTACTGTGTATCCCCACCTATCCCTGCCTCACCCAGTCCCAGACATAACAGCAATTTAAGACTGGCTGGGAGCATTTCTGATATAATTCAGTGTCATTAAAATGCTGAAGGATTTATAAACAGGAGCCCATTGAAATGTCTGTCTGTGGCAGCTGGCTCCTCATCTTTGATTAAATGGGCAAAGTTATGAATAATTCAGGCTCCGGCCAAAACAGTTTTCCCGTTCCTCTGCCTCCCAAATGTCACCATCTCAAAGTGTGCCGGAGTGTGTGACTGGAGTGACTGACAGGCGTGTACACACACACACACACACGCACGCACACACACACACGCACACACACACACGCACACAGTGTTGACAGACAGTCCCAATAGTCACCAGAGAAGACGATGCTTGGTGCATGTCAGAGGTCTGAGTAGACCATTCTGAATGATAAAATGTTTATAACAACAAAGGTCAAAAGCAGTAGGCAGAGACCTAGAGGCCCAAAACAACAAGCGCTGGCCAGGGGAACGTGTGAGAGAGAGAGAGAGAGAGAGAGAGAGAGAGAGAGAGAGAGAGAGAGAGAGAGAGAAGGAAACCTGGAGAGGAACTCCAGCTAATTCTAACTTACAATAGCAAACACCTGCTCACCCATAAATTCACCTTTTAAATAATTAGTAGTGAATATCACCCATAAACCACAACAGACTCTTAAAATAATACATTCAGACTGAATTCACATCTAGGTTCTTGCTATGACCACACCTGACAGTATGACCACACCTAACAGACAGTATGGCCGCACCTGACAGTATGACCGCATCTGACAGTATGACCACACCTGACAGTATGACCACACCTGACAGTATGACCACACCTGACAGACAGTATGACCACAGCTGACACTATGACCACACCTGACACTATGACCACACCTGACACTATGACCACACCTGACAGACAGTATGACCACACCTGACAGACAGTATGACCACACTTGACAGTATGACCACACCTGAGAGTATGACCACACCTGACAGTATGACCACACCTGACACGATGGCCAGGTTTCCTATGGCTGTAGTCTGATGAAGCTGTCCTAGCCTGTCACAGGCATGGCAACATGTGTAATTACGTAGCTCAGAATGCTATCACACATATCCACAGGGATCACCAAGCTGAGCACGCCGGAGGGAAGTTGGTAATTAAAACGTACGCGGCGAGCTGCTGGTTTAAATTAATAAAGATGGATCCTGCTTGACTTCACAGGCTGTGTGTCGTACTGGAGGCTGTCTAGGCTAGCAGCTTGTATCCTAGCGGCCTGCCTTCTGTATATATATATATATATATGTAGCTACAGCTCTCGGAAATGCTATATTTACTAACCTGTTATATTTATCTCACCTGCGTGGTGAATCAGATACTGGAATAGGCTCTAATGTTCTCCTACAGGTAGATGTGTGAGGCTGTGTGGTTGTATCGAGTAGCAGAGGGAGGGAAGGAGAGGGAGAGGGAGGGAGAGGGAGGGAGAGAGGGAGAGGGAGGGAGAGAGAGAGAGGGAGAGGGAGGGAGAGGGAGGGAGAGAGAGAGGGAGGGAGAGGGAGGGAGAGAGAGGGAGAGAGAGAGAGAGAGAGAGAGAGCATTCTGCAGGTAAAGGAAATTAGTAATGAGATGTTATGTTACTGTACATATTCAAGGCTTTGAACATTCCTTAATTGACTTAATTATTAAAAGTTAATTGAAAGGATTTTTAAGAACAAAGTCAACGTTCCGTATTTAATTAGTTTGTTTCTTTTTTGGAGGGATTTATTTTTGGACACATTGATTGTAGGTTATTCAAGGTTGTGAACCTTTGGATCGAACGCTTTAGGAATGTTCAAAGCAGTGATTACCTGCCGTTACAACATTGCATCGTGGTGGTTTGTGTTGATTTCCACCTATGCGCCTTACTAAACCACAACCACTTGGCTTTGACTCTGCATTATTCCCCCAGCAAATAACAGAGTTTCAAGCCTTGTAAATTGGATGATAGTAGTGGTGGAGGGGGGAGGGGGGAGGGGGGAGGGGGGAGGGGGGAGGCAGCATTTTCCATTTCAACTGAATTAGAGGGTGAATTGAATCGAATTTTCACCAGGGTGTCTAATAACGGCTGTCTGGCAGTGTCTGTGCTGCTATGGGAAACTGCTGCCTGGGAGACACACTCGGAGCTGCAGCTAGCCAATGGCAGGCCAGCGTGGCAGGGAGATTCCCAATCAATGGAGGATACGCAGTAGATGACGCAGGTTAGCCAGGGAGACTGGGAGCTGCACTGTCTCTGATGTTGCCTCCTCGGAGTCCCTTTGTGTGTGTGTGTGTGTGTGTGTGTGTGTGTGTGTGTGTGTGTGTTTTCAATGAAACATCTTTAAATAGAATTTGACCAAACCAAAATTGTGATTAATCACAGCAAGCTCTGGTCTACAAGGCCATTCTGAGAAATTGTCGCTTTATCTTCTAAAATCTTCTGATCTCTTCTTTGATAAAAAATCAGAAAATAAATACCAGCTTTGCTCTCACTGTAACTTACTCTTAACAGTTCCATCAGAACAGATCATGGCATCAAAAAACCTTTTAATTACTCAGCTCCATTCGTTTTTAGTGGATATGGTTGTAACTTGTTTGTAATGTAAGTGTGTCTGCATTTGTAATTTGTTTTGTGATGTACTGTATGTGTGTCCACGTTTATGATTTGTCTGAAATATTGTTTACCTTGGCTGCTGTTTTGGATCAGGTCTCTCTTGAAACAGAGAATCTATCTCAATGAGACTAACCTGGATAAATAAAGGTTAAATTAATAAAATAAATACATAAATGATTAAAACCATGCCATTAACGCAATTGATCGTTTTCATCGTTTGACAGGCCTAGTTTATGATCAATGTATTTCGACAGTATCTTCACATCACGCTACTCATTCATGTGAGCCTGTGTGTGTATGCTTGTGTGTCCGTGTTACATACATGTGGGAGAAGGAGTGAGAGAAGGAGTGAGAGAAGGAGTGAGAGAGGGAGTGAGAGAGGGAGTGAGAGAGGGAGTGAGAGAAGGAGTGAGAGAGGGAGTGAGAGAGAGTGAGAGAGAGTGAGAGAGAGTGAGAAGGAGTGAGAGAGAGTGAGAGAGAGTGAGAAGGAGTGAGAGAGAGTGAGAGAGGGAGTGAGAGAGAGTGAGAGAGAGTGTTCAGTACATGAGTGGGTGAGGCAGAATGCACCAGTGAATGTATTCATCCATCAGTGGCACATTGTGTGGGAGAGAGGGAATCAATTAAACATGAATTTTCCTCTCTTCTCTCTTCTCTCTTCTCTCCTGCCCCTTTCTATATTTTTCCAGTTTTTTCCACCCTGCATTTACAGACTCCACAGCTCCTCAAAGTCTGTGTCTGTGAATGTCGGAGCAGCTGGCTGGTCTTCCTCTGCTGCGAAACAGAGATTTGGTAGAGAAACATAGATAAACGGCCTGGACTGTAGGACAGGATACCGAAGGAAACATGTGCGAGAGGCCATTTCAAATTCTCATTGCCTTTAA
>NC_139669.1:1520520-1533020 GCF_951799395.1 Argentina silus
CAGAGTGTGTGTGTGTGTGTGTGTGTGTGTGTGTCTGTGTGTGTGTGTGTGTGTGTGTGTGTGTGTGTGTGTGTGTGTGTGCGTGTGCGTGTGCGTGTGCGTGTGTACGCGTGTGTGCGTGCACACGCGAGCATGTGTGTCTGTCTGTGTGTCTGTCTGTGTGTCTGTCTGTGTGTGTGTGTGCGTGTGCGTGTGCGTGTGTGTGTGCGTGTGTGTGTGTCTGTCTGTGTGTCTGTCTGTGTGTCTGTCTGTGTGTGTGTGTGTTGCTGATTGTTTTAACTTTAACTTTTAACTGCTCTGCCTCCACACAGGCGAGACCTGCCTGGACTTGGCAGTAAGGTTGATGCATGGCCAGAGCACAGGAGAAATAAAGCACCCAGCATGAGGAGAGAGACACTGCCCTTAATGGCTCTTTAGGCTGGTGACACTTTCCAGGGCGTCGTCGAGGCTATAGATTTGTAGCGCGCAGCGTATCCAACCCAGTTGTGTGTTTCTGAGGAGACCGCGCTCGATCCCCCGTGCTAAGGCTAACAGCCTCCCCGGCATTGTTGTTGTTGATGTTATTATCGTAATTATAATTAATTACCTTTCACAGGATAGAATTCCGAGTTTAATCCAATCCCCTCTCTGAAAGCAGATTTGCATTTGGGTGCGAAGGTTCAATTGATTTTAATTAATCTGACCCTAAAACCACGCCAGACATTAGCCGCTGTCGCTAGCAGAACAGTTATGTAAGTCGCAGCGAATCTCTGGGTGATTCTTCTTTTTAAACTGTGAAAAGACTCCAATTGTCTGGAGGACGTGTACTGTACTCATGAGAGAGGGGAGAGAGGGGAGAGAGGGGAGAGAGGAGAGAGGGGAGAGAGGGGAGAGAGGGGAGAGAGGAGAGAGAGGAGAGAGAGGGGAGAGAGGGGAGAGAGGAGAGAGAGGAGAGAGAGGGGAGAGAGGGGGGAGAGAGGGAGGAGAGAGGAGAGAGAGGGGAGAGAGGGGAGAGAGGGGAGAGAGGGGAGAGAGAGGAGAGAGGGGAGAGTGGGGAGAGAGGGGAGAGAGGGGAGAGAGGGGAGAGTGGGGAGAGAGGGGAGAGAGGAGAGAGAGGGGAGAGAGAGGGGAGAGAGGGGAGAGAGGGGAGAGTGGGGAGAGAGGGGAGAGAGGAGAGAGAGGAGAGAGAGGAGAGAGAGGAGAGAGAGGGGAGAGAGGAGAGAGAGGGGAGAGAGGGGAGAGAGGGGAGAGTGGGGAGAGAGGGGAGAGAGGGGAGAGTGGGGAGAGAGGGGAGAGAGGGGAGAGAGGGGAGAGAGGGGTGACGGTCATGGAGTTTTGGGTGGAGGTCGATCGTCATGGAAATAATCGCTATAACCGTCATAACGGTTCACTTCCAAATTGTTATATTTAAATAGGCTCTGCCTGTCTGAGGCTGACCCTCCCTTCTGATTGGTGTCTCCTAAATACATCATACAATGGCCACAGTTGAAGAGATCATCTCAGTGTTTTAGTGATACTAATATTACAGTATGTTCCAACACCCAAAATGTTGCATGTGACGCTAATTCTACCAGAGTATAAAGTGATAAGCTGTTGAGAAGAACATGTTTCTGTTGCGCTGGTGACACAAATTACTGCGAAATGTGGGGAAAAATGCAGTGTGAAATCTATCAAAAAAACGACTTTTGAAAGCTAATGCGACCCCTGATTGAGCTGGTCTGACACAGAGAAACAGACAGAGACACGGACACAGATTCAGACACCCTGGGGGTTTGACTGAGGCTCTGTCTGTTATCAAAGGCAGAACCGACTCCAGATGTGATCTCTAAAGGACATGGATTCCTTCAGCTGTCTTCACGCAGATATTTGACGGCCAGGTAACTGTTAGACTTCAGTTAGCAGCTTTCATGCTCTGATTACCAGCATGCACATGATTGTGATACATTTGAGTGGACTCTCTTGGTTCACTTCGACACACTGGATCACAGATTTGACTCAGATAGGGATGTAACTGTAGAAACCAGCGACTCATTGCCCCTGGTGTGTTCTGCAAGCCCTCCTTGTGGCCCGGTAACATTTAGACAAGTGCACTCTGGTCCCCTCCTGTGAGGTTCTGGCTTAGCGCTGAGCCAGGGCTGAGCTGACAGGAAGTCTCCGTGGAGGTGCCATGTCACAGCTTCTGTGTGACATCAGCAGTGTTCCTGTCGTCTTTGGCAGCATCTGGGCCACGGCTGTCTCGGTGAGCGACGGGGATGAGGGAGGATGAGGGAGGATGAGAGATGAGAGGACTCATCTACGTTGAGTGTGGCTGAGAGCCAGGTGGACAGGGGCAAGGTTGATTCTCCCTGCCTGGGACAGGCTCACTGTGGCTGGGCATGGGAGCAGGGCTGAGTGGGTGGTGTGTTGCTGTGGCACGTGGACTGGAGGGGCCATTCATACTGGGGCTACAGGCTCAGATTTGAGCCTTTTTTAAGTGCGCTCGGATTATTTAAATGAAGAATCACAACAGCCCAGAGGCTTAACCTATTTATCAGCAGAAGTTTATGACTATGCGTCATTTTTGGTTCCTACTGTTCTGTCCATGACTGTGATAAACGGATGTGTTACATAAGTTCAATTGTAAAGCCTTTACTGTAACTGGGAGGGAATGCATAACCAGACAACAACACACAAACCCTCATTTCATCTAGTGGCGTGCCTCTCCCTCTCCCTTTGGGAGAGACTCTCAGGATGGGGCGTGTTGGCGGTATTGATGGGTGGGCGTCTGACACTGACACATCGTTTGTCATGATCACACAGGAGATAACAGATCTGAGGGCCTCGAGGGCCGCGCCATCTGTCTCATCACCGTGGTGACGTACACCCGGGCGGTGAACTTTACCTCTCGTGACTGACTGAGCGATTCCGCCTCATCCTCCCCCTTGCCTCGGTGTCAGAAACCACTTCCTGTTTATTGCTCTCGCCACATGGCTGCCAGGATGGTTTTTAGCCCGGCGGCTTTTTTATTTTTTTGGGGGGTTGTTGCTGTTGTTGTTTTTTCTTTTGTTTTATTCACAGACAGACGTAACTCCATAGATCCTTCTCAGGATGACTCACAAAGCGGTTGGAAAGCAATTAGCACACCAGGGAGGCGTGTTGGGTTGTAGCTGCTGTTGTCTCACTAGATAAGTCCTCCTCCCCGTGCACACGCTCAGCCCCTCACTCTGCGCTAATGAAGGAATATTCTAGAAACCCAGCATCACGACGGCTGCACCAGATGAGCTAAATGAGGTGCGATACACACCTGTCTGTGTGCTCGCACACACGTACCACGCCTCATTCATCCATATGTTCTGAAATAAAGTGCAAATTTGTTCTTGGAAAAAAACCGATACGTAAAAAAAAACAATGTGCAGACATCTAATTTTGTTCTTACCCGCATGCGCGTGATGATAAATGCCCAAATTTCTTCAGTTGGATGCGCGTGCAGATAGCTGTCAATCAGCGTCAGTGAACACCCAGTATATCCCTTATAAGGACATGTCCGAGGTCAAACAGTCGCTGGCTGTCTCCCTCGGCAGCGAACACAGCTCCAGAATCACTCGTCACTCTCAAACATATCACTGCTATCTCTGAAGACACTCTCTATCCACGGCACGCACAGCACCACAGGCTCTAACCACACCAGACATGCCAGTCTACATCTTACATGTTGTGGATTGTTGTTGGTAGAGATATAAATACCAACCAACACATACATATACTATATATATATACTGCATATATCTATCTATATATATATAGATAGATATATTAGGGCTGTAAAGATTAATAGATTAATCAAACAAATGAATCAACTAGTGTAATTTTTTAAACAAATGTATCTGATTTCAGACCAAGGTTTCAGACTCTAAATCTAGAGTGAGTGACATTTACAGTAGCCAAGGAAACCAGAGTGTTGTACCAAGGATTGGTTTAAGCATTTTAACACCCTTTTGTCTTCATCTATGAGAATGGCAATTTGCACCTTTAATGTGGAGGCCATTATTTTTTACTTGATAATACCTTAGTAAAGTGCCCTACTGTATACACACTAGTATACACACTAGTATACGCACTAGTATACGCACTAGTATACGCACTAGTATACACACTACTAAATGTTACCAGCGTTGTTGACGACCTAAAGAAAAAGGCATAGATTTCACATTTCCACATCAGATTAATTGGTAGATTAAATCAACGAATAGAAAAATATAATCAACTGATTTTCGTATTGACTGACAGCCCTTACATACAAAGGCTATCAAATGATGATTTTCTCCAATCAATAAGTAATCAAGGTTGTTCACAGTTTAATTGTGACAAGTTATTGCATCATTTTGATGAACGCTGAAAAGTGCAATTGAATTATGCATGACTTAAGAGCAAATCCATGCGGACGCACGGTTGATGAATGAGGCCCACTGTGCATGCAACCGAACACACACAGACACACACACACACACACACACACACACAGACACACACACACACACACTGAGTGTACTGAGGGAAATCAAATGAAAGAAAAACAGCTACATATTTTGACAGCACAGGTGGTGGCAGTAATTGATCAAATCAGGGGGGCGAGACTGATATTATAGACCATATAAAGGAGAAGAGAGCATGAGATATGGCACTGTGTAGAAAAACAAAAAAGTGAGAGAGAGAGAGAGAGACGACAATATCAGACAGATATTAGTGACAGGTCCCTGGAGCCCCCTGCCGATTCTGCTCTGTGCTCCGTAGAACAGCCAATTCATTAGTGAGTGAGATAGGCTGGATATACTGTAACAGTACATAACATCTGCAACGCACACACACACACACACACACACACACACACGTACACACACACACACTGTCAGAGAGGGGAATGTAATGTCAAGTTAATCACCTGCATTCACTAAGTACATCAATTTGTCTACTCTCCATAGAGAAGTCAATAGTTTGATGATAATGATGACTCATGAATAATAATGATATCTTGCAGTACAATGCCTCCATCCAGGGTCATAATGTTATTATTAATTGTTTTATACATTATCAAAACCACAGAGTAAAAGGATAATAAACGTCACAGCTTTATGTTTAATTAATGTGGAGCTCTGTATTTATGGCATAAAGCCGTGAATTATTTAATATGATGAACATAATAGCTTTTGAAAATATGTGCTGAGAGTTGGAAGCTTTGAATTAGATTACTTAAAAGGATCCTTTAACCTTTGTTTGTTTGAGTGTGTATGGGATGTGCATTGTAGTGCTGTGTGTGTGCGTGCGTGCGCGTGCGTGCGTGCGTGCATGCGTGAGTGTGCGCGTGTGTGTGTGTATGTGTATTGTCGTGCTGTGTGTGTGCGTGCGTGCGTGCGTGCGTGAGTGTGTGTGTGTGTGTGTGTGTGTATGTGTATTGTCGTGCTGTGTGTGTGTGTGTGTGTGTGTGTGTGTGTATGTGTATTGTTGTGCTGTGTGTGTGCGTGCGTGCGTGCGTGCGTGAGTGTGTGTGTGTGTGTGTGTGTATGTGTATTGTCGTGCTGTGTGTGTGTTTGAGTTGTGAGTGACTCATTGCTCCTAAGTGGCTTAGTAATGAGGCTTCATATTTCAGTGAAATGACAAAGGATGAAAATGACTCTGAAGACCTCTCTCAGATCTGTATCCACCCATGTCCTCCAGCGATAGCTCATCCTGTCTTCTCCTCTCCTCTCCCCCTCTCCCTCTTTTCTCTCTATAGGAACACTTCACACCAGAGTGTAAGTTCAAGGAGTCAGTGTTTGAGAACTACTACGTGACATACTCCTCCATGATCTACAGACAGCAGCAGTCGGGCAGGGGCTGGTACCTCGGTCTGAACAAAGAGGGGGAAATCATGAAGGGGAACCACGTGAAGAAGAACAAGCCAGCAGCCCACTTCCTCCCCAAGCCGATGAAAGGTAAGTCTGTCGCATCCAATCCTTCTCCTTCAAGGGCTGTTTTTTTGCGATGCTGTTGTTCTGAAATTAAACAATGGAATCGACATCATTGGAAAGTCTCCAGGGAAATGTTATTTTTTCAAAGTTTCTTTATTATTCATTGGCCTGGATTTTTGAGCTTGGCAGTGGTTATGTGTTTCAGTGGGAGGCTCTCCAGAAAACACATCAGGCTGTTTGTTGATTAATTGTCCCTCATTTCTAGTGGTGGGCACCAATATCGATAATTCAATATTATATTGATATCAGTCAATATCGATACGAGTTTGAGATATCGCAATATCACTTGCATACCAAACCAGAATAGCAAGATCAAAATCAGCTCTATGACAATCATGTATGTAGCCTGTATATAGAGATGCATGGAGATTGATAGTAGTATTGTACAGCTCACAAATGTGTACCATGAACCCTAAACAAAAACCCCAAAGCACAAATGTGTAATTTACTATCCACAAACAAACACTTGTAAAAAATTTGTGTTTGTAAAAAATATTTAAATAAATGCAAAATAATTGGTAAATATATCAAAAGATTTCTGAGATTTCTGATTTCTTAATGCAAAACAAACGTCGCGACGTGTGAATAAAAAAGGAAAGCAGTGACAAGTATCTCTTCAAAGTTCTAAATAAAAGCATAGTGTTGTGTATCCAATCATTTCAGTGCAACGCTTTCGCGTTCGAACTCAAATGTCAAATCTGCTTTTGCGGATCAAATTACGTCTGTGGATTTGTTTGCATTTGTTTACAGAATTGTGCCGCTAACATGTTGTGTGTGGACAGAGCTAGTGAGCCCTCTCAGCAGCTTTTCATGCTCCACTGGACCGAGACCGTAGAGAGGCAGAGGCAGTGTCCTTGGCCAAAAGCTGCACGAACGATAACGTTCTGTATTTGAATAGAGACAGCTAACCTGTTTGGGGTTTTGTTTTGTTTTGTTTTTTGTTTTTTTGGGGGGGTTTTTTACATTCAAGGAGTACACTACCCAACCAGACCTGGTGCCTTATGGGATGAGTGGAGGAGGTGGCAGGATGGGGAGGCGGAGGTGGGAGGGTGGGGATGAGATGGGGGGGTGGGGGGTGGGGGGGCGTGGATCTGCTCACTGTGTTGAAAAGGCCACAGCCCTTTCATCTACAGCAAAACACAGACTTACCTGTCAACAGATAGAGAAAAGAGAGAGGGAGAGCGTCTGTATTCACTTCCGCAAGATGAAAGGAGAGCTTTCAGACGAAATTCCCGCACAGGGAAAGGAACCGCTGGCGATGCAAAATACTCAACCGATGAGGATAGAGCGGGTAGCGATTTATTTTAAGAACCTCCTCGATTGTTCCGTTGTTTTGTGATTTTGGATTTGTCAGGTTGAGTTTCCTTTGGTGATTATTTCATTTTTCAAAGTCGAGTACACAGACGGTGTGGAGTGCGGAGCAGCCATTGCTTCTCGTTGTGCATTGTGGTTAAAAGATCACGGCTGGTAGAGGTCCAACATGAGGGCGTGAGGGCTTTCGAGAGCCGAGCCGCGCTTCGGCTTTGAACGAGTTTTCTCGCCAGGGCATGGAGGCTTGGCTCTGGCCTCTTCTCTAAACATGGCAGATGTAGTGGTGCTGCCCCTCCCGAGAGGCCCTCTTCCTCCACCCTGGAGCTCATCATACGTCCTCATCTGCCCACTGAGATCACTATAACAGCTTTTCACTTCCATTTAACTACCCGACCAGGGGGCCCAAACACACTTAAGAGCAATAGCCAGAGAATGATCACCTCACACTCGGGAGAGAGAGAGAGAGAAAGAGAGAGAGAGGGGGGGGGGAGGGGGAGGGGGAGGGAGAATAATGAGGAGATATGAAGGGTGAGTGAGAATGCTAATGTGAGAAGACAGTTATTTATTGTTATCGTACAATAGAGTTATTGGATAATCGGGTTGTTTTATGTGCTTACATTTAATGTTTTTTATGAGAATGTGGTAAATATAGCAGAACATGGCTATGTAAGGAGTATAATAACAATAATTATAATAACTATAATAACTATGTTATATCCAAAGATGTGAAACATTCATCTCACACCAAAGAGACACGTGCCTTTTCCTGAATGTATCTGCCGTTCAACATTCCAGATGTAGTGCTTGTTTAGCCTTGCAGAGGAGGGAGAGAACATAAGAAAGAAAGAGAAATAGAGGAATATTTGTTCCCTCGGCTCATAAAGATTCCGAGGCCGCAGCATTACAGAGGCCCAATTAAGGAGATGTCTCTGCATTGCCAAAGCCGTCTCCACCAGCCGCTCCTCACTCCCCCTCCTGTTCCAGTCCATGAGTCTCAGCCCACAGACCTTCATTTTACCCATTCTCCTCTCCGCTGTTCCTCACTCTCTCTCTCTCTCTCTGTCTCTCTATCTCTCTCTCTCTCTCTCTCTCTCTCTCTCTTTCTATCTCTCTCTCTGTCTCTCTCTCTTTCTATCTCTCTCTCTGTCTCTCTCTCTATCTCTCTCTCTCTCTCTCTCTCTCTTTCTCTCTCACACTTTCTTTGCCTCCCCAGTTCCCTCTTTTTCTCTCTCTCTCCCACTCTTTCTCTCTCTCCGAAAGTGGGCGAGTGTGTGTGTTGGATCTGCGTAAAGTAAAAGCAGCCAGGCGAATCCTCTTAGACCTCCCCAGAACACATACCATACCACCAGGACCAGCCGCCCTAATGGGGGTGTTTTAGGAACTAGACCGGAGAGAGGGATGATTGTGAGAGAGGAAGTTTACAGTATAAGAGAAGGATGGACAGGTACAGTACCCGCACTGACCCCCCCCCCCCATCCAGCGGTATCACATTACGCCATTCCTAATCAGCCAAGTATCGACCCCAGCGGCCTCCCACTGAAGTCATGTATTGATTGACTTGTGTAGGTAGCAGAGGTGCTGTGTGTAAAGCCGCTGACACCGGAATCGCAAGGCTAAGGAAAATGTCTTTGTAGCCTTTGGTTTGCTGCTTCAGCCTAAGGCCCTGAGGACCTGACATCAAATTGCATTCTGGGCACAGGCTGTAGAGTGGATCCGTAAGGCCACGGTGGAGGAATATAGACCGGAAAACCCTCTGATTACAGATGCTCCCTCTGAAAAGTTTCAGACATGCAGACGGTGTTCAGCACACTGTGTCTCCCGCCCAGCCGGGCCACAAGTACAAGCTTCTAAATAACTCATGCAATGCAGTGGCGATAAGTACACTTTGTTCCCCCGCCTGAAAAAAAAATCTCATTGTGTTTTTCTACCTACTGCAGACATCGTAGGGCACAGTGGGAATTCTTTCAGTTGAAAAAAATAGAATGGAGAGCCATGAGAGGACAGTAGAATAGAGGACACTACACAGTACACTGCACACACACACATGTCCTGTTCTCCTCGCCTGTGAGTCTGTGTGTCTCACTGTCCCCTCTGTCTGTGTCTCCCACAGTGGCCATGTACCGGGAGCCGTCCCTCCACGACCTGACGGAGTTCTCCCGCTCCGGGAGCGGCACGCCCACCAAGAGCCGGAGCGCCTCGGCCGTGCTCAACGGAGGCAAGGCCGTGAGCCAGAACGAGTCCACGTAGCGCGGCCGCGGCGCTGTGGGCCGGGGCGGACGAAGACACCTTACCTCCAGAAAGAGCGTGACTTCCAAGCAGACTTCTCTCTCCAAAACCATCGGCGGTTCAGGACTACGACAACAACAACAACAACAACAACAACAACAACAACAACAGCAATCAACACCACCCACCACACTCGATTAGGTTCCATTCAATCAGCCTCTCTTAATTTATCACCACAACATCAACAGTAAAACCAACCGACAGTTACATGAACCAGTTTGAAAAACGCTAGAATCTTTTGAAAAACCCCCCCGACATTTTGCTCATCTTCTGTTGGTCACTCTCTGGTGGTAACGACTGCGTACCAGTTAGCTCATCTTTGAAGGTTTTTCCTTTACTTCCTGCGGATATCGATGACTTTTCTCACAGTAGGTCCTGATCATGTAGACACCCACCCGTGCATCAGACAAACAGACAGACAGACAAACAGACAGACAGCCAGACAGACAGGCAGGCAGGCAGGTAGGTAGGCAGGCAGGCAGGCAGGCAGGCAGGCGGTCAAGCAGGCAGGCGGTCAAGCAGGCAGGCGGTCAAGGCAGCCAGTGAGGGTGCTTTGCTGCTGGGCTGCAGTGGTAGAGAAGCGCCTTGTTCTGTATGTCATCCATGCTTCAGTGAATACGAAGCTAAACCCCCCCTGGCAGTGTAGCCCCACCTACCAGAGCTGCAGCCAGACAGAAGGTAGCTCTCCTGCTTTCTAGTGCACATGCTCAGAGACTCAGCTCTCTAGCATTGGGAAAAAAAGCCTACATTCAGCTGACCTGAAAAAGGGTGAGACAACAATGGCTCTTGCTGTTTTTTTTTCGAGAAGCCATAGCTGCACCTTTGCTTTGCTAATTACCTGAATTAGCTGAGAGCTTTTTATTTATTTGTTAATTGAATTATCTCCCTCTTGTTCTCCCTCCCTCCCCCCTTCCTCAGTATTTGTGTTTTTGTTGCTGTTTCCAGAGTGAAAATTGGTTCCAGCACACCAAAGACAGAGCTGAAAGAGTGTCCCTTTAAGCAGTAAAACCAAGCCAGTATAGAGATGCAGCTGGGAGTGGGTTTTTTTTTAGTTTTTTTTCGTGTTGTACATTTTTGATGAGAAAGAAAAAGCAAGAAAGAGATTGAGGAATAGAATGAAAAGGAAAGCAGGGGATGTAAGAGCCCGTGGGAGTTGAAAGGCTGCGGCTCAGTGTTATTGAAAAAAGCTTTCGGAATGATGAAACGACTGTTCAGTGTGTCCCCCTTCTGTTCCTATTGTGTCACATTGTCTCTGTCTTCTGTCCCCGTGATCTGTTTTCCCATCCAGTGCTCGTGTCATGCCTTGCCCCCCCCTCCGCCCCCCTTCTTCCTTTTGTAGACTCTGTTGGCCGATTCTGTTCACCATAAGGAGATGGTGTGGCCCTCACCCAGGACTCTTGTTTCGTGATTGAGTAAATTATCGTGGTGACAATTTTCTATATTAAAAAAATACAAAAAAAAGAATACTGTGGAATTTTAGGTGGCTTAACATTTTATAGGATATGTCATATTTGTAAAAGTGAAGAAAATAAATAAAATTTAAAAAAAAAAACATAAAAAAATAAAAAAACACCCAACATCTTCCTCTCCTTGTACAGGGCATGTACAAGCACCGTTGTGTACAAAAAGGAGCCTTTTTGTGGGCTAAGTACTCTTTCCCTTCAGCTACATAACTTCTCCATATTGTACATGCTTCTGGGAGGCTTTCTTTTTCTTTGGTTTCCTTTGGGGGCTTTTCTAGGTGAACCTCCGTATCTGTTGCATGGGAGACAGCAGGGACTTCTACCAGACTAGAGCTGCATGATGTAGACTGTGTGTATTAACCCATGTTGGATCATGTGTTCCAAACTACCAGGATAAAACAGAGAAACAACATGTACAGGCGGACCACCCTCTGCCTGCTACCTTCCAGTTGTTTATTATTTGTTGTATACACAAAATGCACTGAATAAAATGTTTATATTAAGATATACTTTTAAAACGTGTCTGCTCCTTTCATTTTTGTGGTATGGCTTTGTCTTTGTTTTAAATGCGTCTGCACTCCTTCAGTGCGGTACATAATTTTCCCAAAATACATCAAAGTGGATCTTGAATATCATACTTAAAAGAACTCTATCTGGGCGCTTAGTGGCATAGCACCCTAATGAGCATAACACATAAAAGTAAGGTCCCTGGTTCGATTCCAACCCTCGACACATCCTGCATGTCACCCCTCCTCTCTCTCTCCCATCCTTCCTCCTGTCAATCTCTACTGTCTCTATCCCAATGAAGCATAAATGCCCAAAAAGCATAATAATATTCAATAATATGTTATGCTACAGCTTACAGTACCAAAAGGATGACGGAAAATGCAGCAAACTTTAATGAACATAATGATGGACAAGTGAGTGAATATGTGGGAGGTTGAGTTGGAGAGAGACGGTATTGATGTGAGGGTGGGACTGCTGGAGTCAGTCTAGTACAGTGGGATGACTCCTGTGCCCCTGAGGAGCTTATGAGCTGAGCACCAGAGAGCCACACTCCTATCCCCCCTTTCTCTGACTCCGCCTGTGGACAGATGAATCACCCCGGAGGCAGGATTTGGCTTTAATTGCCTACAGAGTCAAGGCTCCTTGACAGGCTTATAGCCCTCCCCTCCCTCCGCTCCCTCCCCTCCCTCCCCTCCTGGTATAATCAATATCTCTGTTGGACGTCTACAGCTGGAATAACCCCTCTGGCAGAGCAGTGTGGTATTGTCTCTCCCATCGTCATTGGTCAGAGAACCCACCTCCCTTATCTGAGGTCACATTAGCGTTTTAGCGGTGGCTACAGGGTAGGATTGAGGAGGGCTGAACTGCATTTGCAGGAAAACCCACCTGCAGCTCATTGCATAACACACAAAAACCCCCAACCCAGCACCCCCCCCCCCCCCCCCCCCCATGCACCCTCCCTCCAAACGAG
>NC_139669.1:1538020-1540520 GCF_951799395.1 Argentina silus
TGAAAAAAGTTTTTTTTAATAAAAGTGTCAGTTAGAGAGGTATTGCGCAGAACAAGCATTTTAAGGCACCAACTTGCAAAATGTCCTCTTTCAACCCCAATGACAAAATTACATGGATAGGTTTGTGTTGGACGAGGAAGCAGTGGAATTACGCAAGCAGTGCTTGTGTATTCAGAGTGCAGTGTTGTGCTGTGGGTGAGTTCAGCAGGGGACAGCTTAGCAGTTCATACTCAGAGTAGCACTACCAGCCTGCAAGCCGATGGATGGAAAACACATCTCTTCTACAGAGAGGAGAGGGAAGAGAGGGGGAGAGAGGAGGGAGGAGGGAGGAGGGAGGAGAGGAGGAGGGAGGACAGAGGAGGGAGAAGGAGGGAGGAGAGAGGAAAGAAGGATGGAGGAGAGAGGATACAGCTGTTAACTCCCACTACAGTAGCCATAGTCTCCCACTCTGACAGGCAAACATGGGTGTACTGTAGGCCTACTGTATCACAACATACTAATATACTACATTACACTATTTTAATTCATTCCGCACACAGATGGTGAGAGAATTAGGTAAGTTGTATTACGAATTACTTAATGGAATATGAACAGTTCTTCAAAGGCTTTTCTGTGAATACGGCGACCCTAACACACAGATCTGAGCCCTCCACATCTGTATCTAGGGGGGTTTTCTAATCCACCCCTTCTGGGGTGTCCTATTTGCCGTGACACTGTTCCACGGTCCATCGTGTATTCAAAGATGACATCATTCTTCTCCACTTCTATTGGTTGTATAACCGCAGTAAAGTAATTAGGCTGAATACCGCAATATTATTATTTGGCACAATGTTACTGAAATCCTAAAAGGTTTTGACCAGCCAAGGAGTGACCACACACACAGAGCGACAGCCAGGAATGGGATTGACATGATGATAATCCAGATAAAGAGGACAATCCACTCCATAAATGGTTAATCCCCAGCTAATAATCTGGGGACAATGGTTCTGACTGGCCTAGCTCTCTTGAAACGGTGCATTATGTATAACATATATGAATCACCAATCCCTGGCATAAACCCCACCAGGCAGTCCAGACAGCTGTGGTCATTATGTCTTATGTAACTCATCCAACAAGCTTTTAGAAATAACAGAGACATTTTGGCATGGTCCTGTATGCTGTGAAATATGAACTCATGATGTAGGAACACAAACAGTACAGTATACATACATTCAGGTTTCCATTAAGTACACAAGCCAAAAGAGATTAAGTTGTGGTCAGAGCATTTATTCTAAAATGATCAATGCTAAATAATTGCAAGCATTCCATGTATTGTATATGGAGAGATGAACAAACCCCATTGTTCTGTTTGGACAGTTGAGGGCAAACCCCATTAGGATCACCAATGAAAACCCCATTAAGATCACCAATAAAAAGACCATTAGGATCACCAATAAACTGTGTTTACAAAACATTGATGAAAACAAAGCAGGTTACGCAGAAAAACGTTCATCCAACCTTTGTCTAAGCAATGAAACATCCTATAAAAGTACTTCACAACAGATGAGCAGTTTTCAATGACCTGTAACACAATACAATGTTTTCAAAGGGAATACAGTGCATGACATTTTCTCCACCATCTATTTTACTGCATATTCTCCTCCTCCTTCTCGGCCTGTTCCACTATAGACAGATTCAACTCTCCTTCCCCCAGAGAGAGAGAGAGCGAGAGATAATGAGTGTGTGTGTGTGTGTGTGTGTGTGTGTGTGTGTGTGTGTGTGTGTGTGTGTGTGTGCGCGTGTCTGTGAGTGTGTGCCTGTGTGCATGTGTGTGCCTGCATGTGTTTGAGGGAGAGACAGAGAGAGAGAGAAAACCCTAGCCATTCCCTGGAGGAGGAATAACACAGTTACAGATATTCCCCCTTTCCTCCATTTCACCAGCGATCTATAAATCTTCAGTATTTCATCTCCACCTCTATTAATCATCTTTCTCTATTTACCATACCCAGCCATGCAATCCACTGAGGGCCACTTGTCTTCACCCCTTCCCCCGATCGATTGAAGAGGACTGGTTTTTACTTCTCTCTCATTCCTCCCCTTCCCCGTCTCCATTGCTAACGTGAGTGCTAGTTGTAAATTACTGGTAAAAAAAAAAAAGAGGGAGTACTGAAGCTTAAACTCTCCTTCTCTGCCTTTCTACCATCTATTTCATCTTCCTCGCTCATCCATCTTTCCCTTCATCCATTCCCCCCCCTCCCCTCCCCTCCCTCCCTCCCTCCCCTCTCTCCCTGGGTCTCTGTGCAGGAGGGAATCCCGACTCTTTTCTCACTGCAGTGGATGAGAGTTGTCGTTACGTAACAGGGAAGCAGACACTCTCTCTCTTTCTCTGCTGCCAGGCGGGCAGGGTGGACATCCAATATTCATAAAGGCTCTGCAGCATCAAAGTGTATTCTTCTATTTCCTCCTGTTTGGCCAGCTAAGACCGGCACAGCCCAGCATGGCCCAGCACGGCCCATCACGG
>NC_139669.1:1555520-1580520 GCF_951799395.1 Argentina silus
AGGAGCACCGAGACGTGACTGAGGTGACGAAGCCCATTTCCCAACGACATCCTCCTTTTCAATTAACTTCCTTCACGCTCAGCTGCGACCCGACTCCACAGTAAGCACAGAGGCAAACATTCAAAGGCGTAGTCCCAAGTGATGTCTAAATAAGTCTTTGTTTAATGGGAAAATGTGTGTGGGGGATTCAGGGAGTTCATGTTGACCAAGTTTAATCCTGGTTTTATGTAATCAGTTTTTATTGGGTTTTATCTGACTGAGGTTGTGTTGTCTGCTCGCTCTATTGACTTAAAGTGTGTGCACTCCCCGACTTGTTAGGACTTGGGATTTAGATTACTTTGAGATTTATTTTAAGTTACTGTTCACTTAAGGACACCAAGGTGACCTACTATATTGTGGGTATAATTACTGTGTAAAAAGTATTGTAATAACTAATTATAACATTGTATTAAGCTGTACTTAGGGATTACTGTATGTTAGAGTTAGGGGAAGGATCGCGGCTAGGGCTAGGGTTATCACTGCCATAAAGTAATGTGTACCAAAGAGTAATTACTTCGTATTCCACCATGCATACAAAAGGCAACTACATAGTAATACAGACAGTTAAACATACAGTGTTCAAAACCCCATACACTTTAGTGTCCATCTGGCTCATAGGCTGAGACAGAAGACCAAAGACCATTAATCACCACAAGAGGGCAGGATGCCAAGCCCAGATCAACTCCACCACCTTCGCCAGGGGTCTGTGTGTGTACTGGGAGTGCCAGTCTTGAGTGCTGGTATATAAGCAACCAGGCCACAGGCGCCGCATTATGTAACGCTGGGAGCAGCTCTGTAGCCCAGCACTCAGTGTTCAGAGGCAGGTAAGCTACCTCAACTATTTATGACACACTCTCCTTTTTTGTCACTTTTTTTTTTTGTGCAAATCGCCACATGCAGAAGTGAAGTCAAAAGTGATTCATGTCAACTTATGACCTTGCTACTTGTGTGGAATGTGTGTGTTGTGCAGACACACACACACACACAAACACACACACACACACACACACACACACACACACACACACACACACACACACACAGAGAGAGAGAGAGAGAGACAGTCTTGGCGTCTCCCTCAGGATTTATTTCACTCCTGACTCAGTGCCCAGTCCCTGGGTTCCATTGGCTCCTGGTATACCTGGCCCTGGCACTGCCCTGACTGTGGGCTTCCTGGGTCCAGATGTTCACTGTCTACGTTGTCACATGTTGGGTCTAGACTGGGAGGCGGGCACTGGGTAAACATAGCTTTTTTTGTGCAGATCTGCCCAACCCTACCCTATTGACCTTCCATCATTGTTTAGAGTCAGGCAGCCTCCTCCAGTAGGCAATGAGGCCATGGTAAATCAACCCTGTAGGGGCATGTGACGACGTTGGCGTATCCATCAGAGGAGTCTCAGGACCTGCGGTAGTTCTGTACAATGGCCACGGATGACGGGGAGGAGATGGAACAGTGGAATAATGGTGTAGTGCATTGTTAATGGGCCCCCACCAGTGCTTCAGAGCTTCGTTTCAATTCATGAGGGAGAGGGAGTGGGAGAGGGAGAGAAAAGAGGAGAGTTAGATAAGGCACACTACACAGTACATTATATACATTGAAACAGAGATGAGAGAACTACAGAGAAATAATAGAGATAGAGGCCTATCATCTCTGCTGGAGTGCTTCAATATTTCAGCCTCAGTGTGCCTCTGAGTGAATCAAGCACAGAGGAAACTGCACAGAGGTCACACCGCTGGAGAGAGGGAGAGCTTAACGGCAGACATTTTACAATTATACCATGTTGCCAAAGCAGCAGTGCTGGCAAACTGTTTGTTTATACTGAGGGTTGCAACTCAAGCATAAAGGCGTAATCTGGTTCTGAAGCCGGGGAGGGCATGTTTCTCTGTTCCCTTTCTCAGTAGGCTGACTGGGGCCGGTTATTCCCATGGTGAGTTGTACTGGCGCTTTCAGGGAAGGAACCAGTATTTTCTTGTAGAAGCTGCCACATAGGGACAACTCCAAGAAAGTTATAAAAGTACTATACTTACGAAAAAGCAAATTTAAACTGCTAGACTTCAGCTCTTGCTTCACTTACTGTGTCTGGGTTTTGTTTCTCAGCTCAGGCCTCCTGAAGCAGGGGAGGCTGACGGAAACTGTCTTTTCATGAAAAACTTTGATCACATGGAGGACTTTTGTCAGCTCCCTGACGCTGTAGCCTGTTTGGTGCCTGATCCGATGGCTTACAGGAACAAATAGCCATCCTATCACCTCCCTTCTACAGAGGGACTCAAGAGAGCTCTGCAGTAATGGGGTGTGACATTACTGGGACGCTCTCTGATTTCCCCGCTCTTAGAGGATGTTCTGCTGATTTGTCGATGATGTGTCGCGACTGGTTAGAGTCTGGCGGCCATGTTTGATTTATCTAGCCAATGCCCTGGTCTGCCGTGTGGGGAGAGGGGCGTGCCCAGGTGGGAAGGGGTACCATGGAGGTCGGGTCCCTGAGGGGTTTGGTGGAAGGCAGCCAGGTGACCTAATAATCACAAACCACAGCAGCCTGCTGCTGCCTAATGATGGTGAACACTCTGCTGGAGGAGATATCTGCAGATTGTCATTTCCCTAATTACTATAATATGGTTGTCCTCCTACCCTGCAGGAGCTGAGACACGGGGCCATTGGTCCCACACCGGTTGGGCTGTGGCTATGTCTGTCTGCCTGTATGTCTGTCTGTGACACTTCAGAAAATGTCCATTGAATGTCTGTTGATTGTTCTGAAACAGCCGAACACGAACTGTACTTTGGGCTCATTCACTTTTCACACACACACACGCACGCACGCACGCAAGCACACTTAACTTTCTTCCTCCTGCTTTGGTGTCTCTGTAAATTTATATGACGTTCACCATATGGTTGCTGCTGTACATCGGGGAGGCTGGTGGAGGTAGAAATCGGAGGACGGGGCTCATTGTAATTAGATTAGATTAGATTCAACTTTATTGTCATTGTGCAGAGTACAAGTACAGAGAAAACGAAATGCAGTAAAAGTGGTGGTTCCACTGGGGCTCGAACCCAGGACCTTCTGCGTGTAAAGCAGACGTGATAACCACTACACTATGGAACCAGCTAATGTATGGAATGGAATGAGGAATGGTATCAAACACGTGTGTGTTGTCTATGGACTTCCTCATTCTGTTCCATGCATTATAATGAGGCCCGTCCTCCGATCTCTACCTCCACCAGCCTCCACTGCTGTACGTCCTCTGCACCATATGTCCTGCAGCAGAGGAGAGAGGGGTCAATGCTAGACGATACAGGAAATATAAGGTGCTGCACGGCAGACCTGGTTATGTAAGGGCTGAGTCGAGCCTGTGAAGCTTGTCCTGTTATCATTAATTCATGTCACCCAGGATAACAACCACAGGAGCTAAGGAGTCACCGCGGGAGTCACTGAGAAGGAGGCCGATTCTTTGGGAGGATCAGCAGATTGAGGGAGGGAGGGAGGGAGGGAGGGAGGGAGGGAGGGAGGGAGGGAGGGAGGGAGGGAGGGAGAGAAGGGATGGAGGGATGGAGGGATAGAGAGATGGAGGGAGGGATAGAGAGATGGAGGGGAGGAGGTGCAAATGGGAGCTGACATAAGGCCAGGGAATGGGAGGTCAGGGCCGGGAGCTGTACTGGTAGAAGATGCATGCACGCCTACACACACACACACACACACACACACACACACACACACACACACACACAGAAAAAGTTTTTTTCTTCAGTAAAGGTTTATTCTGGGTAACGACCCATCCCAATCCCTGTCCCTCATGAATTAGACACTAAATATAAATAATCCACCGCACGGAAATGTGACATCACTGAAAGCTGACCTGAATCCTTATGTTCTCTCTGCGCTGCTCTGTGCTTAACAATAAACATGACTGACATTCAGGGACAATTTGTCTGAGAGCTTTATTCTCTCCGCAACTGCACTGAGGACATGGTGACCTAATGTATGTCAACGTTGATGACCCTGTCAGCTGTCACCCCCCCCCCCCCCACCCCACACCCCACACACATACACACACACACACTCACAGGTTAAAGGTGGGCCGTGTAAACGATGGCCATTGCCCCAACACTTCCTCTCTCCGGCCAGACCCCGTTGGCCCCTCCCCCTCCCTCAGACGCTAATGAGCACTAATGAGGTTCGGCTGAGGTCGTCGCAGCAACGTCTGAAATTAGAATCATCGAAACTGTGAGACACAAAGTCCAAAACAGCAGGACGGAACCGGGTCTTTATCAGCACCTCCTCCGTGAGGCTGCCTGTCTTCACCCCCCTCTGTACAGTGATGGTGTGTTCTCGGAAAATAATACCAATGAGTTAGGCCATTCGCTTGTAAACTACAGGACATTTCTCAGGACCTTAGCAACAAAAGGTAAGACAACAACAGGCCTCCTGAGCGCTTGGCGGGGCTGCTGTCCCGTCCTGGGCTGGTGGCGGGAGCCTCTCATGCGAGGTGGGGAGGGGAATCAAATCAAATCAAATTAAGGTTGATTTATCATATGCACAGGATACAGCTGTAAACGGTACAATGAAGCGCTTATTACGATCTGCCTCTCAACAGTGCAGTGCAGGGGATGGCTTCACGTTGAGATCTTGTCACTTGTAATTAGGTTTGCATGTCGACAGTACATTGTGAGCCAGAGGTTGGTTCTTGTTGTCTTCCCACGGCGTGGTCCTCCTCTCCCGTGACTTAGCGGTTTGAAGCGATTGTGTAGTTTGCGCAGCGGGAGTGCAGCTGTGCTCGATGTACAATACTCTGCTCTGGTTCCTCGGTGGTCTCCCAGGTTGGGCTGTCACCTGCTGATTTATGGTCACGCTCATGTAGTTCTCACTGTGATCCAGTTCTGTGTTATTGACTTTCCACTGTTGGCGCTGTAGGAGAGAGGAGATTGATAGTGCTGTAGGTACCACTGAGGCCCAGGGGGTCCAGGGGGTCCAGGGGGTCCAGGGGGTTCAGAGGGTCCAGAGGGGAGGGGCTGAGGGGCTGTGGAGGCCCAGCCCTGCTGGTCCCTCAGTGGTAGGACCAGAGGAACTCCCTCTTACTGGCCCACTGAGCTGCTGTGGATACCTTGGATAAGCCTTTGGTCACATTGTTTTACACTCAGCAGAGGGGGCGTAAAATGCTTCAGCTGCCCTCACACCGTCTGGCAGGCACACTGTCTTTCTTTCTCTCTCTCTCTCTCTCTCTCTCTCTCTCTCTCTCTCTCTCTCTTTCTCTCTCTCTCTCTCTCTCTCTCTCTCTCTCTCTCTCTCTCTCTCTCTCTCTCTCTCTCTCTCTCTCACTGCTTCCTCTATGAGATTTACAGCCACCAGACATGTGACCTGTGGCCTTGACCCCAACCTGACCTTTGGCCACATTTAACTCTGTCACCACCTCTCCCAGGAGGTCACAACATCATAATATGCCACAGCCCGCCCCATAAACAGGATTCCCGGGGCAGGAGTTGGTGGGATGTTCAAACAGGATGTGTTGCAAAAAAGAAATTCCTCCCAGAAAGAAATGTTAGCAGCCAGACAGTGTCTCTCTCTGGCTCTTGGGTTGTAGGTTCTGGAGGATAGAGGGATGAAAGAACTGAGTCTAAGTGGCTTGCGTTCTCATTTGTACAGAGAGAATAAATATTTGACATTTTCACAAACAGGAAATCGAAGTCTGTCTCATAACAGCCTGAGAAGCTCATAATTCCTTCAGCGAGATGACAGCTGGCTCAGCTGAATAGGAAAGTTATTGCCATCAATCAATAGAGAGTAAACAAAAATGCACCAGCGCTTCCTAAAGAAATGAGAAAAGTAAGGTCAGGAAATCAATAATTCAGACAGGGGTTATGTAACGCTGACATGACTGGTGTGGGTGCAGGCTGGCATCCCTGGTCTCAGGCAGTAGATATGACTCTCTTTCATAAGCGTGAAAGCCTCTGCTGGCGCTCAAAACCAGACTCCACCTCTTAAGTTGGTCATTTTGATCCACCAGCGCATCAGTAAAAGGCCGGTACAGCAGGGTGGCAGGGATAAACATGCCTCCCTCACCCCAGCGCACCCGACAGCCCAGAGAGCAGTCTGTCAAAATGGTGGAGAATGAGAAACTGAGCTTTGACAGGGAACCAGACAGGCCGTCAGGAACAGTAGTAATGAGTGGAAAAAAAGCTGCTTCTGAGTATCTCTGAGAACTTTCACAGTAGAGAAGGAAGTATTGGGGAAGGAAGCAAGAAGGCCTTCGTCTGTTTTAATAATAGTATGATATCAACTTGTTACATATTGAAGTGTAGGAGTTATTGTGAGGATTGTTAGGGTTGATTTCTGACTGCAGTATCGTCCCCTGACCGACCACAATAGGCAGGCAGTAGGAGGTGGGTGTTTGATGTTGAACTCATCCACGTCTCATCCTGGTGAGAAATGAAACCTGACTCCTGAGAAATTAAGACCATCTGCAGGTGATGCTGGAGCCCTTGTCCAAAGCAGTTAACCTTGCCTGGCAGATGGAGGAGCAGGATCCATACTGTTGTAGCACGTGCACACACCCACACACCCACACACCCACACACACACACACCCACACGCACACACACTGATATAATCCAGGGACAAAGACGATCGTAAATAACAAAACTATTTTTGGACACTTGACACCTGAAATAACAACAAAACAACCATCTGAGATTGAAGACAGACGACCCACAGACTTTCAATTTAGAAACTGTTTATAAATAGGCTACACAGACCCAGGAGTCAGTGCTGTCGTGGCGTCACTGATGGATTTATGCAAATGTCAGCCGGGCTTTGAGCAGCTGCTTTAGCCTTTAGAAAGCATGTCTCCAGGGGAGAGAGAAGGGACTCAGGATTTAGTTGTTTCATCTTCAAAGAGTCTTAGAAAAGGAACTTCAAGCACACTGTCTGTCTTGCTACTTCACAGTTATGTTAAAAGATACCAATGGTCAACACACCTTCGTCGGGGTGCAACCTGGAGCAAGCTACAGTGTGCCAACTTTTCTCAAACCAATCATCAAAGAGTCTCCCAAAATAAGCAGAAACACCAAATCATCTGCTTCTTCTATTTCTTCATGTTTGGGATGGAGTTACCCCAGGCTGGGGACGGTGCTGGAAGGTGAACCTATAGGTACAGGGTGACATCCTCAGATACTCTCGCCCCTTGGTGGATTTACCCCCTTCTGTGGGTGGTTGTGGTACCCACATCCTGCTTTCTCCACTCCTCACATCCCATTGGATGCATTAAGGGCCTTTGACTGCAAGCCACATCCCCTCATTGGCTGGCCTGTGTGTGTGTGTGTGTGTGTGTGTGTGTGTGTGTGTGTGTGTGTGTGTGTGTGTGTGTGTGTGTGTGTGTATGTGTATTGCTCCAGAGTGGACATACTTCCTGTGGAGAGAGGGCCTGTCAGGCTGATCCACTTCACACTGAGGGGTCAACACCCAGACACAGGAAATGAACACACAAGGGCCAGTAGAGGCAGCCCTGTGCTGTGCAGCTAACTGTACCCAGCTGTACATGCCCTCCAATGTGCCCTGTTCTGTGGGCAGCACTATGTGTGTGGTAAGAGGGCGTGTATGCATGTAAGGATGTATATCAGCAAACATTTGAAATGTATTGGTGTATTAATGCGAGCTAACTTCCTGATTATAAATAAGTCTTGGTGGCCTGATTATGTAGAGGGAAACGTACCACTGGCAATCAAGCATCCCGATTGGATCCTCACTGGTAGGATTCGTGACCCACGTTTTCGAAACCCACATACTGTATCCATCCTTATTTTCATTTTATAACTTTTGAAGTGCCAGGCTGTATCATTGCAGTCATTACTTTTAAAGATATTCACAGCTTGACAAGGGGACAAGCTCTTCCAATTCCCGAGAGACTCGTGTCAAAACACATTCTCTTTAGTTGTATCATTGTTGTGTGAGCATAAAGGATGCTTTGGCTGCCACAAAAGAACCAAGCCCATCTGTCTCCTGAAGACACACACACACACAGACACACACAGACACACACACACACACACACACACACACACACACATACACATGGCCAGGATATAAATACATCAAGTAGATAGATGGATTTAATTATGGCCTTTTTGACACATTATAGATTTTTATATCTGTTACCAAGACATGGGGCGTACTGCCTTGGGAGACGCATCTTGAGTGCAACACTGCCACCTCATGGCCAAATGAGGTCAGGACTCATCCTTGCCTCCACTGCTCTATCAGGAGCGGAGTGCTATGTATGCATATTTTGAATCTTGGAGGATATTTTCTTCTATGGAATGAAGAGTAGCCTTTTAACCGTCATATTTGGGTCTCTCCAATTAAAAACATGATTATCTGGCACTTTGGGATTAGGGGGCCTCTTCTCTCCGCTTCTCTCCTCTTCTCTCCTCTTCTCTCCTCTCCTCTTCTTTCCCTCTCCTCTCCTCCCCTCCACTCAGCACTAAAGTGCACTGCACTAACCTCATTTTCACTTGATCCCCAGCGAGAACTAAACTCCACACTGGAACGCCTCTGTGTGGATGAGGAGTGGAGACTGAGCCTCTTTGATGTAGCAAACGGAATCCACTGAAGGGCAGGGAGACAGACGCGCCCTCTCCCGACCATGCCGAGGGCCAGGATATCTCCTTCCAACACTCAGACCTTTCGACTCCTCTCAGCCTTGAAGAGGCAGCTTGGGCTACTGTAGAAAACAGACCCCGGGTGTCCATTTTGGGGCATGCGAACGACAAACACAACACACTTGATCGTAATAAACATTGACTCTCCTGTCTGAGTCTTAGTCCTCAGACGTCTGAGAGTTTTGTGCCCTGACTAGACACGACTTAGACAGAGCCCTTTGCAGCATCCTCTTTTCTGGCTGGGCTGGGTATTCAGCTGGGCGCTGAAGAGGGGGCTACAGGGATCAGCTTAACTATCTTGCTCCTGATCCCATCCCATTAACCTACATTAAATTAAACCAGTATGGTGCAGACTCCTGATACGTGTGAAAACCATGGGGATTACACGGGGGTAATTAAAAAGAGTGGCTGAGATTACTGTATGCCTGTATTTGCGTGTCTGTCTGTGTGTGTGTGTGCGACCCCTGACCCTTCCCTCTCGGATGCCCTCCCACAAAGCATCAATGCATTGTCTTGAGAACTAGACCGACCCCACAGTGACATCATCAGAAAATTCATTGACGCACATAGATGGAAAAGTCATTTGTCTACAGAGCAGTAGGCCACTCTGCCGGACATGGATTCAGTAAGAGAAGAGATGCTGGAGCACTTACACTCACCAAACACTTCATCAGGAACACCTGTACACCTTCTCATGGTGGAGGTGGTGGAACACCTGTACACCTTCTCATGGTGGAGCAACACCTGTACACCTTCTCATGGTGGAGGAACACCTGTACACCTTCTCATGGTGGAGCAACACCTGTACACCTTCTCATGGTGGAGGAACACCTGTACACCTTCTCATGGTGGAGGAACACCTGTACACCTTCTCATGGTGGAGCAACACCTGTACACCTTCTCATGGTGGAGGAACACCTGTACACCTTCTCATGGTGGAGGTGGTGTCATGGTGTGGGGAATGTTTTCTTGGTACACTTTGGACCCGTTAATACCAATCTATCATCGCTTGAAGGCCACAGCCTATTTGAGTATTGTTGCTGACCATGTGCATCCCTTCATGGCCACAATTTACCCATCTTCTAATGGCTACTTCCAGCATGATAATGCACCATGTCAAACATCTCAAACTGGTTTCATGAACATGACAATGAGTTCAGTGTTCTTCAGTGGCCTTCCCAGTCACTGGATCCAATAGAACACCTTTCGGGAAACTGGTAGAACGGGAGATTCACAGCTTGAAAGTGCACCTGAAAAATCTGCAGGAATTGCGTGATGCAATCATGTCATCATGGACCAGAATCTTAAAGGACTGATTCCAACCAATGGAATCAATGCCACGAAAAATTGAGGCTGTTTTGAGAGCAAAGGGAGGCCCTACCCATTATTAGTATATTGTTCTTAATAAAGTGCTTGGTGGGTGTATTGTCTTGCACACTAATTTTCTCTCCCTAGTATATATAAAACACACACTCCTATTATAATTTCCTCTCTTTCTGTCACACATAAAGTCACTCTCTCCCTCTCTCCACCACACCAACTGGATGGAGGGGTCCTCCCAACTGGGTATTGAGCTCCTAATTGAAACATAAATATACAGGTGACAAGCTAAGCTCTGGTGCATGAATACTGACAGGACATCCGTCACAGGCCTCTTCAGCTAACAATGGTGGAGGAACACAGGAACAAGTCACACAGTCAATTTACACCCTCTGTCTTTCCCATACAGGCTTGAGTTCAAACACAGTGATGAATTACTGCTCCCTGACTCCTGACTCCAGAAACACCCCCTGAGGGAGGAGGAGAGGGAACAAAACACCTTTCATCTCATCACTTTCTCTACTCTGATCTGGCATTTCATCAGCAATGACCTCAAACACAACACTATCACCTTAGTTCCACCCTGCCTGTGAGGAGTAGCACGCCCAGTTCTCAGGACAGACTGGGATTTACTGGCACGTCATTAGTGCGCCCTCTAGTGATGATTAGGGAGAAGTAATGGATAAGGTAATATCATTTTAATTTCTCTATATTCTTCGTATTCATCTAGTATCAGGGATATAAGAACACTAGAAATGTAACCCTAACCCTACTTTAGAGTAAGTAATACAATATGTATCTCTTTTCCTCATAAAAAAATTATAGCACACACTAATATTGTGTACTATGGTGAAATACAATGCCACTTTATGCACGTTCTTTCACTCAAAGTTAAAGATCATCATCTACTGTAAAAACATAAAACTTGTAAAAAAGGGAAAACAAGATCAAACGCTCTGTTTCTTCACTGAGTCTCATTGACATCCACGTCCGGCCGGTCCAGACCGTCCTCTGTCTGAACTATCAATCCAAGTAGAAATTGAATGCTTTCGAATGTTTTGTGTGATAAATAAGTGATAGCCCACTGCTGTGCCAGGGGAGGCTGGTGGAGGTAGAAATCGGAGGACGGGCTCATTGTAATGCATGGAACAGAATGAGGAACGGTATCAAACTTTACCACCATTCCTCATTCCATTCCATGCATTACAATGAGCCCGTCCAGCAATTTCTACCTCCACCAGCCTCTCTTGTGCTGTGCCCAACCTGGAGGTGAATCAGATCTGTGTCCTTGCTCTCTAGGAGACCGTCTCAGCCCTCCCCTGACACCGGACTGCACTCTTAATTACATAATGGGATGAATTAATTGACTCAATTAATCCAGGTGGCCATCTGTTCACCGGACAGACAGACTCCTGCGGTACCGGCAGCCTGGTCCTCATCTCGCCTGATGCGTCATCCTTGGGGGCTTGTCTAGCAGACAGCCAGACTAGTCTAGCGGTAAAGTAGTCAATTATTTTAATTATGAAGTAAGTAAGCCATTTGATCTGCTTTCATTTTGTTTACTTAGCACTGATTTAGTGGGAAACCGAGGGGGGGGGGGAAAAGTAAAAAAAATAAAAAAAATAACGTGTTGCGCTGACGTATTTGACATGGACGTCAGACAGAAGAAAATGTTGATATGCTGTACAGTGTACTCCCAACCTCTTATCACATCTCACCTGCCACGCAGTTAGAGGCAAGGAACAAGGCACCAAGTTTGTGTCATGTCAGTTTTGAATAAATAGAGCAATGGCTTCTCCTGCCTCATCTCTCTCTCTCCGTCTCCCCGCTTCTCTCTTTATCGCTCCACCTCTCCCTCAATACTTGTTTCCCGCCTCTCTCTCATCTCTCCCATTCTGGGCCCCATGCTGCTCTAAGCTTTACAACATTACGTGTTCAAATAGGTGCAGCTTAGAGAGCTTCGCAGACGTTGAGGAAGCGAGGTACAAAGGCCGACCTCCATGTTTTCTACAGTCTGTCAACTCCACATCAGACCTTTTATCACTCTCCAAAAAAGGGCTTTGCATTTGAATAAATTGATTTTCGAGAAGTTGTTTTTTTTATTTTGAAATTCTAAGCACTCCCACGTCTTAGGCTGCGCACTAAGAAAAGACAAACAGACAACTAATTCCACTGTTGTTGTTTTAAAGCTACAACAGGAAGCCAGATAGAAGCCGTTAGTAGAAGCCATTTTGGAACTTTAATAGACAACTTGCCAGGAACCTTCACCGCCCGAATTCGTAGCCACACCAGTCTCCCAGTGAGAGGATGAGTGGATGGATTTTGGTGCTACAATAGCACACTAACTTTCCACTTCCCTAGCATGCACAGCTATTACGTATAGCACTGGGAAACACAGAACATCATACTGCCACAGTGGGACCCCTCCTGTATGTATTTATAGGGGTCCCCTGCTGTGGGTCACGCCTGGGCTGACCACACCATTAATTTAGTTCAGACAGCATGGCTGCTTTATATGAGTTCATCATATCATCATCACTTTCATCATTGATAGAATTTAAATAAACATAAATAAACGAAATGATAAAAAACAAATGATCAAATGATAGACTCCAACCGTTTGTCCTAATTACATATTCAAATAAAAATGTATTGGTGTACTACTTAAAACAAGATTTTTCATGCAAGTGTTGGCATTTTATTGCCGTAATTGAGAAAGAAGTAAATCCCCCATGCAGAATGATCCTCCTCTCCAGTGAGGTGTGTAGCCCAGTAGAGGGCGTCCCTAGCCTCTTAGTGAAGCCTGAGCCATCCACAGCCCGAGCTCACTCTGCTTGGGAAAGACACTCTCTGACTATCCTGTCACAGTCACATGGGTCCTATTATTGTTGGCCTACATGGTTTCCATCTTATCAAAATAGTGACACGCTATGACCTCTGACCTTATCAAACACGGGGACGTCTTCACACTATACTTTGACCTCATGAATCTACCTCAGTCTGTGATATGCTGTGGTATCTCTGTAGTCAGAGGGGTAATGTTCCAAAACGTCTGCCAATAAGAAGGCATAAACACATGTAATATGGACAGGAGGTTGTGTGGGGTAATGCTGATATGGGTCAGTACTGCTGTCTCCTCCTACACCTCAGCACGGGAGCTGTTGCATACTGAAGTTCTAGTTCAAAATTAACCATTTTGGGAGTCTGTGCCATGCTGGGCTTTTTACACTAAATAAGTCAATTTCTTTGACAGCATAATGAGCAAAGGGGATATAAGACTTTAAAGAAGAGAGAGAGCGAGAGAGAGAGAGAGAGAGAGAGAGAGAGAGAGAAAGGAGAGAGAGGGAAGAAGAGAGAGCGAGAGCGAGAGAGAGAGAGGGAAGAAGAGAGAGCGAGAGAGAGAGAGAGAGAGAGAGAGAAAGAAAGGAGAGAGAGAGAGAGAGAGAGAGAGAGTAGTCTCCTAGTAGTCCTTTCTTCCTCTTGATGGTGAGAGCCAGCTCTGTGATACTGGTGATACTGGAAGAGAGTCCTCCCCTCATCTTAGCCCCATTTGAAACAGATGCTGTTTATAACCCTAAACCTTAATGGGGGACTCTCTGGTCTGGTGCTGGCCTATGATCACGTTCCAGCCTAGCTTCAGTGCCCATCTTCTTTTTTTTCTTTTTTTCTTGTATGGGGAAAAATGCCACAGGAAAAAGAGAAGGAAAAAAAAAAAAAAAAAAATCTGCTCCTCAAAACAGGGCAGCTCGTCTCTGAGGCCCTAGCTTTATCCAATCACACGCGACTCTCCCCGCTCACTTCAAACGGTTGGACCTCTGACTTCAGCCTGCACTAAAAGCTGCTCTCAGACTCCCTCTGACCACACGTTAATGTGACCAAAGACATGCTTATTATTTCATAAACAGTGGTCTTGGGAGCACATGTAAAAGAATCATCCAGCAGTGTGGTTTTTCAGGTTACATGTTGATCGTTCTTAATAAAACTGAACTAGGTCTTGTGCAGAATTGGAAATTAGGACATCAGAAATATAGGTTATGGATATGAGACAGCTGTGGAAATTACTACCACGCTCATACATTTCTGATGTTTTACAGACAGTTAATTTTGTGCTTAAGCTTCCCCAATAAAAACCAATTAGAGATTTATTTTGATTTCATGAACCTTTTAATCTACTTCTTCCTGGTGAGTGCACAAGATCAAAGAAAAAGCCGACCATCTCTTCTTGCGCGAAATAACATGAAATATAGTCCGTGGCAAAAGAAAATGTTTGATGTCTCATGTATACGATATTTCAAGTGGAGAACTTGACTAACTATGATTGTTTTTCACATTTTTACCTTACCAACACAGTATAAAGAGAAAAAATAATAATTAGGAAAGCCCATGTGAGATACATCCAAGAAAACGGAGGCCAGCAAAAATGCTATTCAAGCGTAGCAATAAGTAAACACTAATGAAACGTCGACAATTGGCCAAAAACTGACTTGCTGCATGTTGTAAACCTGTCATTCAATTCACAGAACTCATCACTTTTCAAATCTCACTGTCTTCAAAGAAACAACTCACATGTCCCAACATCTATGATCATTTTACCCATATAGATACTGTGTATGCATTGATATCAGACCTTGTTGTGTACATGCCTCTGTGTAGGGACGATAGCTGCTGCAGGAATGTCTCCTGCTGGATTACGAGGCCAGGCTATGGGAGATCAAACGGCACATGTGGAGGCCTGCAGACTGCTTTATTGCGGACGTGGCAACGTGGAGTTAGTGTGTGTGATTTACAGGGATGATATCTGCAGGAACAGAATGAAGATGAGATTACACACATGAATTGAACAGACTCTTGTCTGACACCAAGTGTAAATGCTCTCTCTCCCTCTCCACAGAGCTGCAGGGCATTTAGAACTGATTTATAACACACATTTAAAGATAAGGGGGCATTTGGGAAATGATTAATTTATTTTCCTACTTGAACTTACAGAAGCTTTCCATTTAAATAGATCCAAACTTTGCTCCTACTGTTCATGTGCAAACTGTGAAATTCGTCCTCTGAGAATCCGCAACTAGGATTCTTCTGGGAAGCCATAGAGAAAATGGCCACTGAGGGGATTGTTTCAGTGGAATTGTGAAATAATCCAAGAAAACAGTCTCTCACAGTCCTGGTTCTACTTTGTGAGAGAGAGAAAGGAGAGACTGTAGGGAGGCATTGATGTACACTCCAAGCTTTACACTATCTGCTCTGAGAGAATGCCTGTGCCTGTGTTGTTGTGGGTGGTTCGGAGCGGTAGTTTGAGGTCATGTCATTTTCCATCTCTCTTCTGCCTGAGCTGCACTGAACTATTGCACAAGCCAGTATGATTAGCTCGCTGTAATTGGGCGCCTGTGTCGATAGACCGGGAATGTTCCGTGCTCCAACCTGTTTATTTGCAATTGTTTTGTGTTTGACTGACTTTTTTTAATTCGTAAAAATCCTCCGTTGTCCAAACATTTCAGTGCTCCTCTCCCTGCAATTTACAATATAATTGTCTGTGTTTGCCAATGCATTAGGATGGGATCTCATGCCCTCAAGGTTCAGACATCTCTTTTCTCTGCACAGATCAAATGGAGCCAGCTAACCAATGCGCTGAATTTTCTCACAAGGAAAATTGGACTGCATAAATATGGATTTTAATCGCCGGCCAGTATTTATCTTTCTTCTTCCCTCCTCTTTTGATGTTGCCATATTTTCTGGCCCACATGTGAGTAACATCTTACTCTGAGTGTGAGGGGGGGGAAAAACACTATCCAACTATTTCTATTTTCATTTAAATGGAAATCCCCTTGTTGGTTATGAGCAATAATGTCAATAGAGAGCCCCTAGGAATCCAACAGTTAAGGACTTTGCTGGTGCAGGAGGCAGCAGGGCTGAGCACAACCAACTGTCTGTGGTTGACTTTTCTCATGGACTCAGAGCTCAGACAAAGACTCAAAAGGGGGTCCAAGTGGGAACGGCATAAAATATGTGCCCAGCAAGCTCCGTCAAGTCCCGAGAGAAAGGCTTGGGGAATTTGGGGCTCGAGGCAACATTCAGTATTTTCAAGCCCCCTTTTGTGGCCGGAGCCACATTTCTTTAATTGTCACTGACTCTCCGGCACCATCCATACACGTCAGTCACAGAGGCTGTCTTATTTATTTTATCTGTTGTTCCTCCTGCTCTCTCTTTGTTTTTGCTTCCTTTCTAATGTCAGGTATTTAAGCAGCCTGTCGGTTTTATAGAGCCTAGTGAATGGGGTTGATGGGGTGGACTCTCAATGGACAGCATGTGACCCATCTGCCCAAAACTCCTTTATGAACCCCTCTCTCTTTGTTGTCCTGTTTTTGTTTGTCTGTGAGAAAATGAAATAAAGATCACTTCATTGGGTAGGAGGTTACTGCCTCGCCTTATTATTGCACTGGGGATTTCATTAACCATAGTTAAACAGGTCAATAAATAATCACTTTTGACCTTTTGAAGTCTAAAGTCTGAAAAGTGAGGGAAGAGAAGTACGATTCACTCCGGCAACTTGAAATGGAAGCAGAAAGGACCCTCCAGCCTGTAGAAATTGTTCGCTGAACGAGTGCCAAAACCTGTTTTTCTTATCGTCTGATCACCTCTCTCTCTCCCTCTGTCTTGAAACTCCCTTTTCTTCTCCCAATTGCAGGCAATCACAGAAAAGCAATCTCTTCACCGGCTCTGTCCACGAGGACGTGTCGAGGAGCCGAGCCGGTGTAAAACAAGGTTCATTATGAAGTGTGTGAGAGATGGAGCCTTCACGGTCCGGCACACACATGTTTGCTCAGTGGTGATTAACTGCCCCCCAAAGAGGAAGCGCTGTATTACTCTAGCTACTGTGTTTCTGAGAGGAGGGGTGAGGAGGGGGAGGTAGGGGGAGACAGGGGGAGCTTGTAGGGTAAGAGGTTAGGCCTTGGAGCGAGCAGAGGGAGCTTTTAGAAAATCCCCAGAACCAAAACAATATGGTCCTCCTTATCCACTTACCAAGTCGACATCCAAGTTCAGGAAGATATATGTGTTGCTGTACAGCACGTTTCTAAAACAAACAACAAACAACAACTCAAAAGTCAGTTAAGTAACCTCTTTTTAACTGTCTTTTTTGTCTCTATGGGGCAGACAATGAGCGGGGGTGGGGGTGTGTGTGTGTGTGGGGGGGGGGGGGGGGGGGAGGGGGGTCTTTAATTGAAGATTAAGAGAGGGTGACCCCCAGCTGCTTATGTTTCATTGGGCCCCAAACGTGCGCGACCTGGCCCAAGAAGGGCTTTTGCTGAGCCGGGCCCAGCGCCCCATTGAGTAACCCGGCACAATGGCCTCTGGGAATGCACTGCCGGTGTCCCCAACTGTGTCCCAAACTCCCAGGGTCCCCTGCCACTCCACGGCACTTCCTGCAATCATCCCCACATGTGGTGGCATTCAGCCCCTGCCACCATGGCACACTTCATTAGGTCTGGCTTTAACCTGGGCTACCTTGCCCCCAGGCCACAGGGGAAGGAGGTGGGGGGTGGAGGTGGTGGTTAAAGGAGGCGGGGGTAGGGGGTGGAGGTGGCGGCGGTGTCTGGGGGGTGGAGGGTTAATGAACCACCGACTGAATTGTGCCACCTATGGTGGGTTTGACGTGATGAGGTAGGCAATACGTCAGGGGGCAACAGCGCCTGTCTGACATATCAGATGAACTCACGTGAAGTGGGTGTCTGTAGGGAGGCAGAGGTCAAGCCAGTGAAAAGCTGTAAATCCCGCAGGGGGGCCGGCCCGGAGGTCAGCCAGTCATGGCGATTAGACAGGACAGTCGACACGACCAGAGAGGGTCGGGGGTGGCACGGCAACAGCTCCTGTGGAATTTTGCACTGGAGAGGGAGAAGGAGGAAGGAGAAGGGGGGGCGGGAGGGGATAGAGTGTATTTGGGGAAGTCACTTAAAAAATACACTTAAAAAGTATGCTTTGTTTTTGAAGAGATGAGTGGGGGACTGAAATAAATTCAAAATGAAGTCATATCCCAACACGAGTGACAAGTAGTTGGAGAACAGCTGGTGGGCATGCTTTTTTTTCCGCACAGTCATCTCTGAAATTGTGTGTGTGTGTGTGTGTGTGTGTGTGTGTGTGTGTGTGTGTGTGTGTGTGTGTGTGTGTGTGTGTGTGTGTGTGCGTGTGTGTTTTTCGTCCCTATTGTGGCAGCAGCAGCTGTTTCGACTGCATATGACAGTGAATGATCCTATTCCTCAGTGTAACAGGGTTCTCCTCTCTCTGATGTACACTCTCTCTGGTGTAGCGTACACCGTCTTGCGAACTCTACACTATCTTTGGCTCTGCTATTACTGTGGTAATCACTCTATTGCTCCAGGCACTGAGAGGAAGCCAGTTATTTTCTGCGTGATTGTCAGCCCAGTCGAATAGCTCTGACCTAGTCTCCACAGCACTAGCACAAACCCCCGCGTATTTGGATGAGGGGTAAGCGCTCATTTAGCCTGTGTGGGCGGTGCTTTGCCTACTCTGTTTGAATATTCACTCACTCATTGAAATTCCTCGATCCCCATCTATTAGTCTACAGTAGTGCTCTACTTCTCCTTAGATTGATATGACCCCGTAACCTCTATCAGAGTTAACTATGCCCCCCCACCACCCCCCCATCCAACCCCCCTGCCCCAAACCAAAAGGGCTGGGTGGTGTACTGGGTGGTGTACCACTTGAGTGAGCCTGCATCAGCAAGAGGCGTAACCACCACCTCCCCACATTCACATGAACACCCGTAAATGAGGAAAAACCCAAAGATACGCAGATTCTAATCTCTCTCCTTTCCCTCCTTTTTTATTAGGGGAGATTAAAAAGAATAGAGAGCAATTTGGATTTAGGCCAAAAGCAGGCTAGGCTAGGCTAGGCGTGTAGAGTATTGTTGGAAGATTTCCACTTAGTACAGGCGGGGGCTGACAGAGCTGCTGTCTTGTTAGCTTGTGTGTAATTGAAGACTTTCACAAGCCAGTTGGTCGACCAGAACCACAATGTTTCATTTTTTTGCCATAAAAAATTCACATAGAAGACGGCTTTGCACGGAAAGCAAAAGTTGCCTTAAAACAAATAATTTATAACCGAATACTAATATCGTGATAAACAATTCATTTTAATCTAGGGTGTTTGTCTCATATTGGTCACCAGAGACCTCCGCTTCATCTTTCATGTTCCCGGTTAAAGGGAATGGGAGTAGAAGCGTACAGAGGCTAAAAAGAACTGCCTCTGTTTGGTAATCTTTCTCTCTCTATATCTTTTCATATAACCAGACCTTTTCTTCCATCCCTTTCACCTCAAAAGAAAAAGAAAAAAGTTTGTCAGTCCCCTGTTTCTTTTGTTGTGCTCTTTCTTCTCTGTGCTCTTTATACTTTTATCCCTAATCCTAGCCATGCATGAGCGATCAGTTGTGTCCTGTTGTTTCACTGTTCTGCTAGTTTTCAATCAGTAGGGTTCCGCCTTTGTTCCTTTTCTTTGGCAAACACAGAAAAGGTAAGGAGAAGGCTGGGTAATGAAACCTCCTCTGTAGACTCAGCCCTTTGTATTCCTCATCAGGTTTTTTAGATATAGCTCTGACTGTAATTAAGGGAGATTGTTGCTGTGATGTTGCTCTCTGTTGCTTTCCCTGTGGGTCTTTGGAGAGTTAGGGGAAAAGCTGCATCAAAGCGCAGTGCTGGAGTCCAGCGGTCGCAGAACCTGCACACGTTTTGATGTATGAATCCAATATAAAGATCAGCTCACGTCAGGCCCGGTTGAAAACCAATATCTGACGGTCCAAGAGGGCTCTCATCCCACTGAAGGCCAACAGGCTCTTGTACATCAGAAACAGCATACAGGAGCATAGAGAGACTACTGCAGAGAGATCTCTGCACTCTTTATTTTATTTTTTCAAACACCACACAAAATAGTAGCTTTGATCACTTGACATTTTTTGTTGGCAAGCGCACTAACAAAAATGATTGACATACTCTTCACACTTTGTAATTGTCAAAACCAGGCTCTTGTTTTGTTCATTACAAAAAGAGAGTCATACCCACACCTGTTGACAGTATTTCTCTGTTTCTATGCCTACAGACAGTAACACTTCATGTAAAGCATTTAGAAGTAGTTTATAAACAGTGTACAATTAGTTCATAGATAGTATTGAGTCTGTTATAAACCGTTTTACAGTAACTCAACGATTAGGAGTGTCTGATCATGACTTTGCTTCTGGGGATACCCAAAATGCCCCCAAAAAATGGCTTGCTCTAGAAAGTCTTTACGGAACACCTTGTCCAGTGGTCCTTTGACTGATGCTAGCTAACTATTGGTGAGTTGATAGTTATTAGCCTGATCAGGGTTCCATTCTGTCCATCTGGGCGCAGTGGGGACAGAGGCTGAGGCCCGTTCAAAGGGACAGTCATTGTTACCGGCTGATCTCTAATCTCTGTGGTTGTCGGCCCTAATTAAAAGTCTTCTGGGGGCGTGGGGTGCCCGGGCCTACGCTCCACAGGAAATTATGATCGCAAACGTCTTCCTGTCGAGTCCTGCACTTGGCACTACAAAGTGATGCGGGCCGCCATTACCTGAATGGGCTGGAATCAGAGCAGACAGCCGCATCATCCCGGCTCTTAGTCTATCAGGGCCGTGCACAAGTGGCCATTGTTGAAGCCAAAGACAGGATTAAGGAGGGTCTTCAAGGGAATTGATTTTCTTGTGAGAACAATGCAGGGAGCGCGGAGAGCCGGGGCCCGGGCCTGAATCACACGGCCAGAGAGCTTTATGAAAGGGGGCGCGCCGCGCCGGGGCCCGGGCCTGGATCACACGGCCAGAGAGCTTTATGAAAGGGGGCGCGCCGCACCGCGCCGCAAGCACTGAGATTAAAGCAATCAGGTTCTTTACCCCTCAGTCTCTCTTTGGCTAACCACCCCCCCCCCACCACAACCCCTCCTCCTCCTACACCCTCCTCCCTCCAGCCTCCACCCTCCAGCCTCCTCCCTCCACCCTCCACCCTCCAGCCTCCTCCCTCCAGCCTCCACCCTCCACCCTCCAGCCTCCACCCTCCACCCTCCACCCTCCACCCTCCAGCCTCCACCCTCCACCCTCCACCCTCCAGCCTCCACCCTCCTCTCTCCACCCTCCTCTCTCCACCCTCCACCCTCCTCTCTCCACCCTCCACCCTCCACCCTCCAGCCTCCACCCTCCAGCCTCCACCCTCCTCCCTCCACCCTCCACCCTCCACCCTCCACCCTCCAGCCTCCAGCCTCCAGCCTCCTCCCTCCTCCCTCCACCCTCCAGCCTCCACCCTCCAGCCTCCACCCTCCTCCCTCCAGCCTCCACCCTCCTCTCTCCACCCTCCACCCTCCAGCCTCCTCCACTCTGCACAGTCATATTAGCCCAAATAATTATGACGGAGAAGAAGTGATACAGAGGGGAGGAGAGGAGAAGTGATACAGAGGGGAGGAGAGGAGAAGTGATACAGAGGGGAGGAGAGGAGAAGTGATACAGAGGGGAGGAGAGGAGAAGTGATACAGAGGGGAGGAGAGGAGAAGTGATACAGAGGGGAGGAGAGGAGAGGAGAAGTGATACAGAGGGGAGGAGAGGAGAAGGGGCTGTTTGTTTTTCCTCCCGTTTCCTCTTTGACTTTGCTTCAACAAGAGCCTGAGGGGCATCAAGAGGGGTGAAGGTATGAGGGGCATCAAGAGGGGTGAAGGTATGAGGGGCATCAAGAGGGGTGAAGGTATGTGGGTCCGCTTGCAGAGGGCAGCGCCGGCAGATTCTGGACATTCTGTCCAATCCTGCATCCAAAGGCCAAGGAGTCTCATCTGTGTGCATAGAGCAGAGCAATGGAGGGGGGGGGGGGGGGGGGTTGGGGGTTTGGGGGTTTGGGGGGGGGGGGGGCATAGTTCTTTTCGGAGGCCAATGTTGGGATGAACATGACGTGTCGCTGAGTGGGGATCAAGGGTTACAGATGAAAGCGGCGGCCGCCTCGCCCTCTGTCTTTGGCCGGCTGTGTGCAGCTGTGGGCGCCATTGTGGCGGCGCTCATTTGCATACGTTTGGCAGGGACTCCGGGCAGCAACACAGGCCAGGGGGAGCGCCCCCCCGTTTAAAATGGAGACGAAAGGGCGGGCAAGTAAACACCCAGTGTACGCAGATACACACACACACACACACACACACACACACACACACACACACACATACATTATCTGCACCACATTGCGCCGCACACAACAACGGCGGCCAAGAAAGGGGGGAAAAAAAGGGGTTGTTATTCTCGTTCAAAATGTAAATAAAAACACTAGCGAGAGAATGTGAGATGACTTTGTTCTGCGGGTGATAAGGGCATGTCACCCTGATGTCATAATGAGTGAGGGAGGGAAGGAGTGTGCGGTGTGGGGCTCTTGGCAGACAGACAGCAGAGGGGAGTGGCTCTTCCAGACTAGAGACAGGTTTATTTGGCTTGATGAGTGCTAAGCTCCTGTGCCTGGCCACAATGGGGCCTGTGATCTCCCTTTGTGCCCCATTGGGAAGCGCTGGTGCGCTCGGCAGCCCCTGCTCCGTCATTAGACAGATTGTGAACAGGCTGCACAAGGCCCGGCCAGCGCTGAAGGACCCACCAGCCACTTCATTAGGGGCATTATGGGGGGGACAGAGGCTTTCTTCTCTCCGCCTGTGTCCAGAATGCTCAGGTCTGTTTAATCACATAATTCTCCTCAAGTGCCCGGAGGAGGCTGCAGCACAGCAAGAGCCCTTTACGCCCATGACAACTTGGAGAGATTAATTATATTCATCTTTTTGGAATATGTGCAGAATAAGAGGGAATTTGATATCGGGAGCTCGCTTTTTTTTCCTCTTTTTTTTTCTTGTCTTTTTCCAACTGGCTCTTTGATGTCTTCCTGTTTTTGTTCGGCGACGTCTGCGCATCCCTCTGCTGCCGGGGCTTTGATATGCTCCAGCAGGGGTTAGAGGTTAGCTTCCAGAGGTCTGAGGCCGGGACATCCTAACTTCTCTCTCAGAGAGGGGTGACCTCTGGACCTGAGGGGCGGTGAGAGAGACTCCAAATTCAGCCTCCCTTTGATGTGGGCTCTTTCACAGCAGTTAATTAGCTTGAGTGGCTAAACGTTTAGCTTGGGCGTGAAAGGGTCTGAGAGAGCATGTGTGTCCAAGGCACTGCCTGCTTTTTTGTGTGAGTCCTGAGGTCTTTTGAAACAATGTGGTACTTGGGCACAAACTTGTTTGGATAGGCGGGCGGGTGAATGCGACAGCCTCTTGACAGGATCTCATTCAACGAGTTGGCTTTGAGGACGTTTTTACGGTGTGGAAGACACAAAGTCCTTGACATTTAACAGATTCCCCCTTATCAACATCCTGATTTCACACTCTCTCTGTTCCTTTGTTTGCTGCTTTACACGCAACCATTGTGGCAGGAGAAAAAGATACATAAAGCCTCTTATCTGACAAGACGCCATTGCAGAGAATCATTTCAAGGTAGTTTTACATATCTCCCCGCAATCTTCATACCCACTTTGGGAGTCCTTAGTATCAATTTCTGAGGATATGGCTTTCATCAAGTATCCTGTGAGTGGCCTGGATTTCTAGCAGGCTCCAATTTCCCTTTCCTCCTTTCCCATCAGGGCCCATAAAACAGCAGAGCCTGAGTCACAGTACCGGCCTCAGCTGTAACACACTGGTTTCATCATGGCTGGAAAATCAATTCTTTATTGCTGCACTTTGTGGATAATAATTTCCCTGTGTCTCAGTAGGAAAGGGCAAATAAAGCCTGTTTGTTTCATTTTGGAGCAGCAGTAAAACCCCCCCATGCTGGTGTCCAGACCCGGGCTCCGCTGCTGGCCTGGAGTAAATGTTAGCCCAGCACTGCCGCCTTGCAATGAGGGAGTAATATACGACACACAGACTACACAGCAATAGGTTTGAATTAAGATAAGTATCACTGGCAATAAACACTTCTCCACCAGTCAGGCCCTACGACCGTGGTGAGCTGCATCGCATAACGCACTGGTTTATCATCCTGAGTCGTTAAGCACTGGTGACCTATTTAGTTTCCCCCATCCTACCAGATACAGTATTCTAGCCCTAGGCATGCTTCAATCATTTGTCCACAGCAAAAACATCAAATGATATTTCATGTCATGTTGTTTGTGCTTTAGGTAGTGGGAGGAGCGAGACTGGGCTGGGGTGTAGTTGATATTGAAGTGGTATTGATTGGATATTGAGTGTGGACCGTGTCCAGACAGCTCCAGTCCCCAGGGTCCAAACACACAGTGATTCTCTCATTTTCAGGTGTCTGTGTAACTGCCAAGCCCCTCACAGCAGAAGTCCACGTTTGGAGGGAGTGGATGAAGAAAAATCTTTAAAAAAAAACAAAAAAACTCCCAAAACATTGAAGTTTCGCTTCTGCCATGACAAAACTATAAGAGGAGTTCTCCCGAGCAAGATCCTTTTGTCTAACAAGCATAAGGATAACAAGGATTTTAGGAGATTTACTCTCTCTGCCTCAGATTTAAACATCAAGGCTTAACCTATTTCTTTATGAATAAGATGTTGCAGGGAATTGAGCGACGCTCAGAGCAGAATTTGATGATTCAAGTCACCTACTCATCCATGCACACGTGGTGGGGACACTGTGGTAATGATGCTGTTTCATGGGATTGGAAATGTATGTGGCATGTCTGATCAAACGCTTGTTTGCCATGTACTGTACTGTATATTGGTGTGACGATGTGACCTCCAAGGAAACGTGACAGATCTTCAGAGAGGAATAAGTACAGTCGAATGTGTACTTCATGAACTGATGTTAACAAGCAACCGTATTACATAACGGAACGATAGGCTAATTGACAAGCCCCCCCCTTTTTCTCATGAGGTGAAATTAATTCTCGACACCGTCACCCCATCACGTTTGGTGATCAGCATCATCAACCCCAACCCTAACCCAACATAATCTACACATACGATTTAA
>NC_139669.1:1585520-1682767 GCF_951799395.1 Argentina silus
TCAAAAGACATTTCCTCACATCTCCAGACGCCGGGGGAAAAAAAAAGGAGAAGAAAAGATGGGAGAGAAGAAAAGAGCCAGAAGGGGGCATACTGCTCTCTCTTTACTCCAACGAGGACTTCTCACACTCTCCCTTTTTTCTTTCTTCTTCACGTTCTTTCGTTGAAGAAGAAGAAAAACAAACAAAAAATTCTTCCCCGGTATTTCACACCAAATTATTTTTTTGCCATATCAACAACAATTATCCTTAGCTATACCAGAGTAGGTACATGCAGAATTTTAACTATTTGGGGTGGGGAAAGAAAGAGGTCTTCACAAATCTGACTGGCTTCAAGGCAGCCGAGACCCCCTCGAAGTGGGAATGAAAAGTGTAACTTTACCCTCCCAGCTGTATGTCTCAATCATAATCCTTCCCCAAAAACCTCACCAGAGAGCTGCCCGCCTCTCCCATGGCGTTCCCTGGCTGCGCCGGGCTTGGCCTGTCCTGTGTCACACTCCCAACCTGAAAGGGATTTGTTTCTCAGTGGTCAGGGGAGCACCGGTGTGTGTGTGTGCTCTGTCTTTAAACACAGAAACCGGAGCCTGTCCGGACCTCCCGTCCACATGGCCACCGTACACACCCCTCTCTCCCACACCTCGACACACTGGACTCTACCCACACCGGCTTCGGTGGTCAGACACTGTATGTATGTAGCAATGTGAATGACAGCAGCAGCGCTGAGGTGAGTGACTCTGTGTGTGTGTGTGTGTGTGTGTGTGTGTGTGTGTGTGTGTGTGTTTGTGTTTGTGTATGGAGGTCTTGGGCAGACCAAGCAGTGTCTTAGATGGGACGCGACCTGTTGGCTGGCAGACTGGTGTGGTGTGGAGTGGGCAGAGGAATGGTCCATACGTCTATACCACTCAGTGACAACAACCTAACCTTATTGGACGGGTGTGGGGGACAGATGGGTGTGTTTGCTGCATTGCTGGGCTGTCTTCGTGCTGTGTTGCAGTGCTGCTGGTGCATCCTGATTGTGCAACACGTTGGCAACCTTAGCGTTGATTAGAGACATGTTCAGCTGCATCGTGAGTGTGTTGTGTGTAGTCGTCCACCTTGTCCAGAGGTTTTTATTTGAAAATAATATGTGGGATCAATGGAACATACATTATTTGACTGATACCTCAATCCAACCACTACTGTGAAAAATGTATTAAAAATGTATTGATTTCCAGTGAAATATTCTGGGGCTGTTGGAAAAGAGACGCTAATTGGAAGACCTATAACTAATTGATAATATATATGTAAATTTTCAGTTTTCAAAGGGTAGCGAGCCTTTAATGACATAAGAGTACATTAAACAAGATAGAATGTTCTTTCAACAAATCTGCCCATTGCGATCACTCTGTTTGGAGGAGCTAACAACAGTAAAAAGAATAGTTTAGATCCATCTCTACTCAACTGACCTACTTACCTTCAAAACCAACAGATCCAGTTGCATGTGCTGAGCTGGGCAAGAGTCTGCAACTGTTGGTAAATGAGCTGCAGTGTGAAGGCCTTGCTCCACTCTCAGTAAACAGCCCAAGGTCACCTCTGGACAGCTTGGTTTATACATCCTGTGGTTTGGTGTGTATGTTGCCGGAGACTGGTGCTGGGGGCAGAGGGTGGTTGAGTCAGGCTTTGAGGAGGGGGATCAGCTCATCTTGTGTGTGTCTGTGTGTGTGTGTGTGTGTGTGTGTGTGTGTGTGTGTGTACGTGTGTACGTGTGTGTGTGTGTGTGTGTGTGTGTGTGTGTGTGTGTGTATGTGTGTGTACATGTGTGTGTACATGTGTGTGTATGTGTGTGTGTGTGTGTGTGTGTGTGTGGGTGAGAGTGACAGCCATGTGGCAGGCTATTACTCAATACCGTCTGGAACATTCTAAGCAGGAAATTAAAGCGTGGCGGGGAAGCACGTGTGCTATTGTGCACATACGTACTTATACTGTATATCTGAGCAAATGCCTGTACGAATGGAATTCATGAAATACTTTGTTTTATATTTTATGCATATAATTTATGTCATTTAATGGGAGAGAGGCACAACTTGAGACAGCCACGTGCAGGATGTCGAATGTAGACAAAATGGCCGTCATTCTGCTAAGTAGCCATCAGAGCTGCAGGAAGATGGAGCGGATAATCGCTCAATTTAATTGTCCCTTTATTTAAGTTATATTAGACTGATTAATACTGAGAGAGGCTTGTACTCATTGTAAATATGAGCATACAATGTTTTTTCTACATTTTTATTAAAAGCTGAGCCAATAATTCAGTTTAAACACACCACCCCACCTTCATTTTTCCTTGCCTGGTGCGTCCTCACTCAAGTGATTTGCTGATGTAACAACCCTCAAGAGCAATCAGATAGATTTGAGAGGAATGTGTCTGGATTGTATTGCGAGCACCGGGCTACAGAATTTCAGCGTCTCATTTGCTGATGATGTCACAAAATATTTCACCAAACGCAATTTAAACAATTAAAAATAAATCAGGAAGGTGGGGAAGCAAAGCAGAGGATAAGGTCAAATGTCTTCAGAAATAGTTGAGTTTAATATTTACTGTATATTTCCAATGCCAATTGCAAATGAAAACTATAGCGAATATGTTAGCATTGCGGCCATGGTTTTTTGGTCTTACAAGGGCAACAGGAAAATGGAAGCACCATATACTGTGTTGCTATGCCTTAAAGCTCCGTTCATTAATTTATTTTTTCCTATTTATTTGTAAAATATGACAGGTTGATATTAAAGTCTCTTTGAGCCTTTGTAGTTGAAAGGTTTCATAGTATGAAACAAGAAAAGCTTCCAATTTCTTTACCCTTTTTTCTCCAAGTGAGTTAGGTTAACTTGGTGAAATCATGTGAGAGTCAAATTTCTTTGTAATGGAGAATGAAAAGGATAAGGTTGCTAACTTTCTCTCCTGGCAATTTCAAACTCCTCTAAGATTTAGAGTGGTGGACTAAGGCTGAGGGGGCTCAGGCATAGTGAGGATTTATAGGTTCCTCTGCAGTGTTTCCACAGTCTATAAGGTTGGAAACATGTTGGCGTATAACATAAGTAAAGCCACCTAAAATGCTATAACAATTTAATTTCCGTCCAAAATTGGGTGTTGTGTTAAGTTGTACAGAACAGCATAACTTTTAACTTATTGCAATATGCCTCATTTACCTCAAAATTATATTCTAAATTATTGTTACAGTATGTATCATCAGAACGACACAAAATAAACTTAAAAAAATAATAAAAGAACAACAAAATAAACAAAAAGAAAATCTCTGGAGGCTGTTTGCCTTGTTTCTAATGTTAACAAGTGTCTGGTTCAACTCAAGGGTGGATGCACTCTCCACAACCACAGAGAATGATACAATAGATTGATAAATAAATGAATGAAATGTTTCATTGTTACTTTGAGGGGCTCTGTAAAGTGTCCTGATGAGTGTGGGGGGACACTGATGACAGAGTTTAATATCCTCTCTACAGATGAACGTATGAAAGACAGATGGCGTTCTTTCATTTCACCAACTCTGGGATGTTTCCCATTTCAATCTCACAGAGGAAAACATCTGACTGGGCTGACAGTTTTGATCAAGTGTAAATCTTAGGTGATTCTCTCATGTCATTAAATATTATTCGATTATGACTATTCCACAATGGCAACCATTCATGACCGTCTCCCTTGAAGACATACAAAGCCTCATTGGAAATAAAAGAAACTTCTGCCAATTAGATCTCAACTTGAAAAAGCGAATGCATTTGTCGTTCTTTTGATGCTGCACATAAACTTTTACAAACAAAAAACAATTGAAAGAATTAAAAGAAAACTTACAAACAGATGGCGAAGGGAAGGACAAACAAACAAGCACACAGTACAGTATGTATTAATTACTTTCCTATTGTTGCCTCCGTTTCTCAGAAACAATTTGTCTGACACAAGCTGTAAAAACATTCAAACGATGCTGTATGGAGATTGTCTTTGTATTTCGTCTGTATTCACTGTGTGATGTAAATAAATAACACTCAATCAGGAAATACACAGTAATTAGCATTTAATACAGTGAAGAATTTCATAGTCAATGAAGTTCCAAGCAGCCGCAATTGCTCACTGCATAGGACACCTTTTTCTTTTTAGTAGTTACTAACTATGCACGTCTTTCTATCACAATAACTAGTCATTCTCTAAAATGTTTTCAATCAATTATTTAAGAAATAATGTGTATTAAGGGCTAATAAGTTTAGAAAGGCAGATAAGGTACAGTGTGTCTGTCTGTGTTGGTAGCCTCATGAAAAGTCATTAGGACCCATTTTGACAGGAGGGTCACAGGACTGTGTGGACAGGGTTTTTCTTTACCGTTTATATTGGTTTGTACATGGGCTCATTGTTCACAAATCCAACAATCCAGACTGGAGATAGTTCCTAAATAAAGCCCAGTCTTCATTGTCAGAGTGAGGAGCAGTGGCTGGACCCTTTTACAACCTTAGTATTAGCTACAATGTGACAAACAATGTTGTTGTGTCTGTTACTGAGAAAAGTTTTTAAATTCTTAAGTTTACCTAAATTAACTTTACTTATCTTTTGTCAGACTAAACTCTATTTCAAGTGAACAAAATACAAAAATTTGATATTGCTTAGATGAATAGTTTTATATACAATTCAGATATACATTTCTTACATGTGTACAGTAAGTCAGTTGTTGCCGAAAGTAGTTTAAATGAATTACTGAAAACAAAGTACAATAAACTATGGAATAGCTCTTATTATTAAACAATTATTTTGTGATTTTTCATGTAACTTTATTTAAGGCGGCTTCTATATTATGTTTTGGTAACGACGTAAACAGTAGAACTTTTTCTGAAGAAACTGGTCATGTGTTTGTTGTCTAATATGTACATCCTGGGCAGGATAGGCTCTAACAATAGTAATTCCAAACCACACATTGAATAAACGTATTACTGTTTACATTTTTCAATGATCTCAAAACATTACCCCCCCCCCCCGCCCCATACACCCCCCCACCCCAAACCCCCACCCAGCTCCCAAAGCCCACCTCCCCTCAACCCCCTTATCCCCTTTAACAAGACTGAAATAAATAAAAACGAATAAAAAAAAAAAAAATCAAACACATAACGGAAAAAAGGAAGCAAACAAATAAACAAGAAACAACTGAAGCAAGCAGACAAAACAAAAACAAGACACACTGAGAACAAAATACACTAAAATACACACAACTCAAACTCAACGAAGCAAACAAACTATTTGCACAATAAACTCTGCAAATGTATCGCCCATATCTCATCTGCCATGTGATGGAGGTTTTGACCACTTCCAATGTAAAAGAATGATGCGTCAGACCACAACATTACAAACGTCTGGTGACCACAGAGTTCTCAGGCCTGATGCTGAACAGAGCAGAGGTAGGATGGACCTTGACAGTCATATTATAAATGTCACAAAGGGAATCAAAATGGCTATAGATTGGGGCATGTCCAAAACACATGGAACAGGGTTGCTGGTGCCAGTTTGCTTCCGTCACAGGTAGGATCAGTATCTGGGCAGATCCTGGCTAAGTTAGCCTTTGTCAGACGGACATGATGGACAGTCTTAAACTGTATAAGACCATGTCTGGCGCAGGGAGAGGAATTGTCTGTGAGGGGGGTGCAAAGTTCCTGATCCTAAAGCGTTCTCAGATTCATCATAGTTTGAGGGTTTATGTCACCTATTGTGTTATAAATCCATGAGATGGAGCCCTTCAAACCTGCTTCAAATGCTTCTTGTCATATTTACATATTGTACAGTATACAGGCACCATTCTGTCAACATGACATTGGCCTATTTTTATATTATGTTTTGTGTTTTCTAGACAAAGTTATAATTATTCTACATGACGTCAGACTACAATATGTTTAGGGAATAAACTCTTTAAGCGGTTTGGACTGTGTGTGTGTGTGGAAGTAATATCCTATATCCTTTATGTTCACAGTTATCAGCTATAAATATATATAATATATATTTGATAATGAAAACAAAAATATAAGACAATAATTTCATATAGTATATCTACGATCAAAATATCAGTAGATAAATTATATTAATAAAATACATGAACAATCATAGATCCAGTCAAGCAATCTGATACACATCAGAAACAATTATTATGACCTTGTAGCTCAATCAATTAAACAAATATACATATAAACAGAGAGCCCAGCAGTATGGTGGCAGGTAGAAAACAATTATCATTTTGAAATGTTTCCTTTAATTTTATAATGTCATTCTCCGACAAATAATTTGACATACAGTACACGATTCAAGAGCTAGCACTGAATAAAATTGCATGTTGACAAATGTTGACAAAAATGTTTTCACACATGATGATTTTACAACGTTGCATTCAATAAGGTTTCAAATGTAGGTCTGTGCAAAATGGGATATGATGTTAACACTGAAAATGATTAAGGGTTCCACTGCTGACACACAATCATTATTAACACACAATCATTATTAACACACAATCATTATTAACACACAATCATTATCTTTATGTAAAACAATATTACTTTAGCAGTATTAACTGCTGTACCTGTCCTAAAGTTCCAGATTGATCTTTGATCATAAATGAAAAGATGATCCTCAGTTTATTGTCCATTTCTAGAAATCTATTTATTGATAACACATAGATAACCATAGTTCATAACAATCGTATGGTATTTTTGTCTATGTTAGTGGGTCTTGATGTAATATGTGAGAAGAAAATGTACGCTGAAACGGTGAAACGTACTGAAGCACATCTCTGTCTTACATGTTCTTTGAGTATCAGTCCGCTGTATATTAAAACCAGATAAGTAGTTTATACTGTGTTGAAGGGTTAATGAAAAGGCATGATAGTGGCAATATTTGGGGAAAAGTTTCTCCCTGTTCTCCATTAATCTGTAGGTTTTTCAAATCTGTAGCTGAAAATGGCGCCTGTGCTGTTGCCTGTTCAGCCATTTTAAACCACTAGAAATGTTTTTCTGTGGAACATGTCACAAAGTATTTGCTAAGGTCACACGTAACCGGTGACCTGATTACATGTTTTCCACTTTAACCGGTTTATATCTGAACACCTCTGAGAAGAGTATCAGGATGGGCAGGTGCAACTGACAAAGCAAGACTATTCAATAACCTTGGGTGTAAAGGGGCATGTTTTCACAAACTCACAACTGCTTGGATCAATGCAAACGACAGTTTCCACACCTGTGCGACAGGGTTAATAGACACATTAATTGTGTGAAAAGAGGACAAGAGATGACAAAAGGTGTGACGTCAGCCCGAGTGCGGGGGGTCGACGCAAAGAGTGGGTGGTGTTTTTAGTTGATCTGCGTTCAAGGACAACATAGGGAGGTTATATAAGTTTACGTTTTTCGGCTGCCATTTTAATTTGTCCATGTCCCCTGAACAGGGCCTGTAATCTTCCTCTCTGTAAATGAGTCTCCATTATATAACCAGGAAGTGGCCTGCCAATGTCCCGGAGCTTGTTGATGGTGGCATCTCGTTGCCGGGGTGACGGGGTCCTGCCAGTGTGTGTCTTTATTAGTTTTCACGCACGGCTGGCTTGGGCACCCCGGCAGCGACAACCTCAGTCACCCCCAACCCTCCCCTGTGCTCCACCTCAGACCCAACCCCAGGTCTGAAGGACGGGCTACTCAGGGCAGAACCACGGCCTGACCCCAGAGCACGAGGAACAGCAACTCACTCCTGTTCAGTTGAGTGGCGTTCAGTTGACCTAGCAACACCGCCCTACTTCTCTCATAAGCAATGGTTGGAAAAGACTATATTCTGCTCATAAATCACGTTCACTCACAAACATTTCCATATCGTACTTTCTTGGGCAACTGAAGTGAGCAGTTTCTGACACGCGTCTTGCCCTTTTTTGAAAGGGGGCTCAGAACACAACAGCGATTTCTGCAGCAAGCGAACAAGGCACTGACCCATCCCTTTTCCACACCACTCAACTCTGCTTTCAAAAGGCAGCATTGGCAAGATGACAAAATATTAAATGAGTTCTGAGATATCATGGGAAAAGCACACAAATGCCTATTTTGCTAAATAATACAACACAAAATAATAAAAAATTCTATATATGCTGAGGCAGACTGTGTGATTACCTTTTAATCTGAGGGTTGAATTCCTAATTCCTGACGGCAAAGTTTCCTCCCGGGGAGCAGCAGGAGGCGCTGTAAAGCAGTTAGCTTTTTGATAACGCAACGTGAGCGAAAACAAACATGCCTGATGAGGGGGGCAGGGGTAGAAGTACTTTCCAGTGGTTCTGCAAGTTAATGCAACATTAACATTGGATGAGCTTTTGGGAGCCTGGAGCAGCGATATTAAAGAGATACCCCCTGCACCTTCTACCCAGAGGCACCACAACAGAGAAAGAGGCGGACCGATTTGACCTTAGTCCACCATCCAAAGTCATGTGGCAGTCTGTGGTGCTCAGTATGGTTGGAAGCAACGTGGCCATGAAGCCGTCAGTGGTCTAGGCTGTGCACAGCACAACGCAACATATCATAATGTAGGTGTGGTTGTGGTGGCGTTAAACATGCCCGCTATGACTGGTTACATTATCTCTTCTCATTTCTAACCCTAACCCGAACAATCACACGTCCTATTTTGCAATTCAAATGGCACAGGTTGTTTCTCTGTCATTGTTGTAATCCGTTTGATTGCGTTTATGTATTTCATGTTTGTTTTGATATTTCCCAGAGATGTATCTATGCCGAGAGTCTCCTGAGCATCGTGTGGCATGCTGTTTCAGGTCATTTCAACCCCAAAGTTTTTTCCTGTTTATTTTTATACTGGAAACTCTGGATATACCGCGCCCGGGGGTTTGATGACAGGAACACACAAGGTTTTGAAGATTGTTTGGGTTCTGTGAACCCCAGGTTAGGCCTAGGAGGATAAAGTTAAGGCGAAGCGGAGTAACCTGCTTTTCCTTCATGCTCATCTGGAGTGCTAAATATCACCTTCACTTCGTAATGCAAAAGCCTCTGAGTCACAACTGTGAAGATATAATGTTATTAAAACCCAATCTGTCACCACGGCCAAAACGCTTGCTTTTTTGAACACCTTAAATAACACCGTTTAAGCCACCAGAAAACACGCACAGACACACAGACAAGTATACTCTGCAAATACACGTCTTGCTTTCTGTCATTACCTTAGCAAAATCACACAATTACTAAAAAGCGATTTCATCAAGTTGTCATTAACAAGATTGTTATTAAGGTGTAAGTGACAGAAATATCAACATCGGTGTAAAACGTAATTAGTCACTGATTAACTATGGGAGGTCTCTATGTGATTTCAATTTATAATGAGAACAAAAAATGTCCAAAAGTGAAAGCTGACAAACAAAATTGAATAATTTACAACAATAAATGACATTAGATGAATCCCTCTAGATGCATCACTGTTCAGTTCATCTGCTGACCCACTGTGTCACAAACAGACTGGGAATATTGATAATATGACAGCTGACTTCATGAACACCAAACACTAAGAGGAGTGTCATCCCTCCCCAGTCGTGCAGATGATGGTGACAGACAGGACCATGTTGCCGTGCTGCTGGCCTGTTGGGACCCAGGTGGTGCCTCGTCACACAGAGTAAGGCTGTGTGTGGTTTCCTGTAGACAAAGCAGGACTGAACGGACATACCGAAAGTCCAAGGTCAAACTACAGTGGTGAAATTGGAATATTAACCAAAACCGGAAGAGAGAATCCTCTGTTTCATTGATTGAGTTGTGTGTGTGTGCGTGCGTGTGTGTGTGTGTGTGTGCGTGTGCGCGTGTGTGAGATTACTGTGGGCAAGGAATTTACAATGAAAATAACAATTGGATTTCACTGTGAAATAAATATTGTCAGTTTATGTGTTCCAGCAATTTTAGGCGGGATTTAATTTCCCTAATTTCTAACAAAAGCCGTACTGATTGTAATTGTGACTTGATTGATGAGCTAAATGAGGTAATTTTCAATTGCTGTCATCAAATTATTCTGGTAGATTATAATGGAGAACGATTTGACATTTTTATTTATTTTTTCCTGAAAAGGCCTGCCCATTAATTTAGATTTTTAAAAAAAAAAAATCTTTGGGATATCGTTTAGAATATTAAAGTTGCTTTTGATATGCTTCGAATAAAAGTGGTAAAAGCAAACATTATGTGTTGTCCGCGACATCTCACAATCTCTCTCTCCACCTCTACTTTGTTGAGAGGTGTGAGAGCAGCATAACCATGACCATCCCCAAAAAATCTCAATTCTTATTGCTTTGTAAAGGTGGTCCTGCATTATTTATCATGTATGCATAGAAGCAGAAGTGGCTGATAACATAGTGATAACCTATGTACACTTGGACTATTTCCTCTGGTTGTGTGTGGCTCTCCAGTGCTGAGGCAGGCAGTGTTCCTGACTTCAGGGCACATTAAGAACCACATCGACATGGTGGCTGCCAGGCCAGAAGGAATAATCACGTGAAGAAAAAAAAAAGAAAATCACCAAACTGAAATTGGCAAAGCAGGCAGGGTGTGCACATGCACGGCAGTGGGCCTGTCTATAAAGACATCTGCTGATTACACAGTTAGAGGGAGCCTGGTGGAGAGGAGCTGATTACACAGTTAGAGGAGGAGGCCTGGTGCAGAGAAGCCTGGCAGTGAATCCTGTAAAGAGATTGAGACCACACCACGACCACTGAAAGAGCACAGCCACACGATCCCACCCAGCCAGCCGCTCCGAGCACGAAGCCATGAAGACGCGGAGCGGAAAGTTGCTTTCGCTCTATTTTACAGAACAAGAGAACCTGGCTGCCCAGGGTGGCAGAGTACTGTTAGGCCCTGAAATCCAGTCAAGGGCTTTCTCCATTTTGTTCGGGTGGTTCTAGGGCTTGGCAGCCACGCAGAATGAGCTCTGCACCATAGGCTGGGTTGAATTACTCTCACTGTCATTGTGATAAAATGGTGAGAACACTGTCTGTGCACCTCACCTACGAGCTGTGCTGTCTTCCCCCTCCCAAGATGGTGGCAGCTTGGTGTCTGTCTCAGATCTCAGATGACATGCAGATCGGCAAACCTGCCTGTGTGTGTGTGTGTGTGTGTGTGTGTGTGTGTGTGTGTCTGTGTGTGTGTGTGCCCACACGTGTGTGCGTGCATGTGCGTGCATGTGCGTGTATATGCGTGTTTTGTGTGTGTGCATATGTGTAGGCCTCTGTGTGTGCGTGTGTATGTGTGTGTGTGCTTGTGTCAGGTCAAGGCGGAGGCCTGTTTCAGGTGGCCCATGTGCAGGTTTTGGAGACTCCCTGGGGAGAGACATCCTGCCGCGATACTGCAGACATCTGCCTGTAGAGCGCAGCAGGAGTGGCCTTGGGTGCCACAGCACAAGGGTTAGCTTACTGCAGGGAGACGCCACCCACACCATGCTGCCACACTACGTTGTGCTTGTTTTTCTGTTGCAAATCGATTGCCAGCTACGTGTCTCAAACTCTTCACCTCTCACGCCATCCACTTACACCACGTTTTGGCCATGTTGTCTGTGAGCGTCCACACATTCAGAGAACACATTGCTTTCAGATAATGTTTTATGGATCTTAAGGAAATGTTCATTGTCGTCCATAATATTTTGATGATCAGTTGAAGAAGAGCTAAGAATTGAGAATATCGGAGACTACGGGTTTGTTGATATGTTTTTAATTTACCTTGTAAGAAGCATTCTACGCAAAACGCAAATGAATCGCTGGTTCAGGGCGTAACTTTGTTGGATATCTGCCACCGATGGCCACCACGAAAAAATTCAGTTTGAAGTTCCAAACAAAACAACGTCCCCCCTCATAATAATATAAACCGCCGAAATGGACTTGGTACCATGGAAATGGTCGTGTTGGACATTAGTTGTTGTGTTTCTCAATGCAAGCACGATTCAAAGACAGAAAGGCGAGTCCATTCCCCTGGAACACCCCTGGCCAGTAACAGTGTGTTTGTATACCAACCATGTATCGGTAGGACATTTTAGAGCATTTTAGAACATTTTAAGGGCCATCATTACAACCATTAGGAATCTTTGATAAAGATTGAATGCTGCACACTGGACCTTTAAATGCTGATCAAACAGATCGAGCTAAATGGTTTGATACGACAAATATATTCTTATTAAGAAGGTATTTGGAGAGACCCTAGAGATATTATAACTCAGGAATGTGTGCTGCCACGCAAGACTGAAGATCAGATTTCTTGATTTCTTGACATCCATGAAGAGTTGAAGTTGGGTGGTTGCAGGAGGTGTCAGAAATGTTCGCTTTCCTGTGTGAGAGTACTGACTTCTCCCAGTGTCTTTGATTTGTAGTTCATCACTGTAACATAATGTGAGAGATGGATGATTGCATAACTGCTTTGACATTTCACTGGATGGTAACCGACGGTACAGATGGAATGATCAACTGACAGATTCAAAGGAAGGGGAAGAGCTTGAGATATTCAAATATCCTTACATTTCACGTCTTGAAATGTTACGAACTGCATTACTGTTCCTCAGTGGACATGGAGTTCCTCTCTGTGGTAAAGCTGCATTCATCTCAGTCTTACATTTAAAGACATCATGCATCTGAAGTTCCAACTTGAAGGATAAGGATGCAGCACTGCTCTCTTTGATATAGTGTAGGTAACTGGAGCCTTTGAAAATCATCTTGCTTCAGTCACTAAAAGCGAAACATTGTCATTGTGGACTGAAGTCTCTCACTTAATCAGAGTTTACGGAAAGGAAAATCATTACAAAGACGAGATGTTTAGGTTAGGCTTATGTTTCTTTAGAACATCTACAGGGCATCTGGTTCTGCCTCTGTTCAAGCGCATGTGTGTCTCTGATCATGTTTGGTCAATGTGCCTGATGTGTGTTTTTCCTGAGCCTCCCCTCTCTTCCTGACCTCTCACCTATGCCCCCTCTCTCTCTCTTTGTTGTGCAGGTTAAGAGTCACCGCACCCTGCTCCCACACAGGCGTCTGGCCACGCTCCACACTCCGGCATGCAGACACACAGGCACAGGTAAGTCTAGCCCAGGTGCACCCCACGGTGCCGCTGACCCGATCCGGCTCACCCCCTGGTCCTCAGGTCAGGCCCAGGGCCCAGCATGCTGCCAGTCCAGGTCACATAGGGCCTCTGGCGGGCCCTGATGGGCCTCGACACCCCAGAGATGGGACTCCAGACTGGCATGTAGGGGAGTGTTTGATGTGGGCTATGTTACGATGGCTATGTCTTTAATTAGCTCCAGCAGCTGCTGCTTCCTGGTTAAAGGACCCCGGCACACTCCACTGTCTCCTTAATCTCTTACAGGTGACTGTCAGACGCACGTCAACCGCCATGGAGGATTACAGGCTCTACGTCTCGCTCCCTAACTCAGGTGTTACACTGTCAGGGAGCAGAACGCCGCATCATGTTTACTGAGAGGAAGAGGAGTCACTCTAAACATACAGCAGCCCCGACTTGTTTTGTCTTGCGCGGGAAACAAAATGGCTGACACTCGTGGCTCTGCCCCTGCGACCCACGGAGCGCTTCCGGGTATGGCGTAACCTAATGTTATGCAAATATGTCTCCCATCTCCCATCTTTTGCTCATTATATCTTCCTCGTTTCTCTTGTATTACCCTTTAGAGATATGAACCGGTCTGAACGGGGGCTAGGTGTGGGGAGAGCTCTCTTGATGACAGTAAACGTTCCGCTCTGCATTCCTCATCTGTCTTTCTCGGCTCGCACAAAGCCTTCCTAACAGTTGAAAATTGCCCTCTGAGGACTGACAGCTGGAAACTGAACTGAGATTAGAAGCACGCACCTCTCTGCCATCTCTCCTCTGTCACTCGCATGTTGGCGCGCGCTCCTTAAAACTCCACCACAGATGAAAAAAAAGAGAGAGAGAGAGAGACTTCACAGTTGGTTTTGGCATACTAATACCCTGGACTCATTAAATTAATGGGGGCCAGATTCCCCTTACTGAGCGTGCACCGATGCCCTTTGAGTTTGCCGGGGCTTGAGGGTGTGTAGCACTTTGAAAGCCCTGACCGGCATATTGAACGTGTTTTAATAGAACCCTTTTGAGGCTCCTGGTAGGATGCGCAGTAACTCCTCGCCTTTAAGTTCCCCGCACCTCTCCGCGTGATCTTGTCAGATAGCCGCTCCAGCCTCGGATGTGGCCCCGGATGGGGGGAGGGGGAGCATGCGAGGCAAATTAGACCAGCGGTGTCCGCATCTCAGCAGAGGCCATTCTTTCCTGGAGACGTGAGTCCTTGAGACGGGGGGGCTGCGCAGGGGCTTTGATGTGGAAAGGTGCCCAGTGTAAGACTCTAAAACAGGAGGCTTTGGGAGAGATTCAGTGGGATTCCCTTCAGGGAACAGCAGGGGAGTATGGCCTCTCGTTGGTCAGTCGTGCATACATTGCTGATTTAATCAACAGTGCTGTCTCCTCTGCTACTCCCCCTGTCATTGAGCCTACACTGTACCGGCCAGGGGTACCCCTCATATAACCACTATGACTGTCATAGCCCATTCAACATGAAGACACCAAGCCGAATCACCCCACAATGAGGGGTGAGCCTCAAGAATGCAGAGGGGCTTCATAAAGAGGCTTCTGTGGCCAGCCGCAACAATGGCGGAGATTCTCAATCTGAATATGCCGCAATGAGTGGAGAAGAGAAGATAAATAGTTTGTATTGGCAATCTTATGTCTACAGTGACAGCACAAATAATCCATCATAATGGTTGAAAATATGATTTGACGAGAGAATTATGAATGTGCATCTTTCGCATGATCCCAAAAGCTGAAAGATGTATTCATATAAAAAAAAAAGAAGAAAAAAACGAAAGCTGGTGAAGGCTCATTAGCATAACAACAACTCCCATAACTAATAAGATACCCTTAAGGTTATCGCAGCCAGGAATACCAAATGCAAAGATAAGAGCGAAGAAATTAATATTATATAACTCTATTTGGAGCAATGAAGACATCAGAGCATTGAATTGCTTTAGCACCCAATCTTTTTGTTATTGATATATGTATTAGGCAACAGCAAGCCAAAAAGCATTCCGGCTATTTCCACGAGGAGCTGAAAACGCATAATAATATAATGATTATCTTCCACTGAATCACCATTCAGTGCTGTGTGGCGTCACTATGACTACCTGAGACGCTCCTGAACACAGCCCTGCAGAACAGAAAAGCATCCCGCACAATGAGAGAAGATTATCCTCCGCGGGGAATAGGATGGCAGGACTTCTCATCCCGGCGGACTGAGATAGCCTCTAAACACAGCATAATAAGTAGCAGGCGTAAAAGTAGCAGGTGTAAACTGCATGTTACAGGCTGGGAGAGGCAGTGATTGAGCCAGATGGGGAAGTTCCAGTGAAGAATTGTACAGGCAGAAAGCTAAAAAAGACTGACTCACGTATGTCACACACCGTATCTAACACCTCCTCTGTCTGTCAGTCCCCGAGAGACGGAAAGGAAACAGGACCATATACAGCATCCCTATAGAAAACTCATGTTCGGCTATGATTTGCCAGCCTTGACAGTAATGATTTCATGAAGCCTTTGATTTTGGCTGGATAACCATGGCTGAAACATTGCTGGATATCTCTCCTCATTAGCGATTCTGCCGTGCCTCGTGCAGAGTGCATCACACTGCTGTAGTGGCTGATACTTACATGCCTTGCACTCTCAAGTGTGGCGGTAATTTATGCTCTCCCCAGCTTCCGTCATCTCCAAGCGATTCGCACACTGACAAGAATCCATCTCTTTGGTATCTGGCAACAAAGACATAAGCAGAGGGGGGCAGGGAAGGAAGGAAGGAGGAGGGAGGGGTGCAGATATTTTGTGATCACCGCTGACACAGTCAGGGGGGAGGGTTTGGTTACAAGGCAGATAGGGATCATATCAATGCATGACCTAGACTTAGTCGACTTCACAAAACTGCCTCCACATCTCAACAACATACACAATAAACAGAGATGTATTTTGGATGCATCGACACACTTTCACTTCACATGCAGAATACACACAAACACCCCGGCACACCGAGGCTCCGTGTCACTGCAGTCGGAGAGCAAAGGTACTCCAACTGTAGTGGAGTGTTTGCCTCACGCTTTCTCAGTGTTAGAGGCCGTTCTGCTGGTTAGTGTGTGTTTAAACAAGCTCACGGTGATTCTGGGTGAAAACATGGTATCTGTAAGGACACAGGGCACTTAATTTACGTCCTTTCCTCAGAAACAGAGCAGAAAGGACATTATGAAGTTCAAAATATATTTGGAAAAGTTTTGTTCAAATTTCGCTCATCTCTGCTGATGTATATTTCATGTGATGTAAGCTGTTTTCAATTATTCTCAAAATTAAAATAATACACCTCTTGAGGTCTGCTGCCAATGTGAGCAGACTTTTTTCTCAACTACTTTTTCACAGAGAGAGAGAGGCATAAGCTCTTCAAAGATAAGTATTATTTGGAGACTATGATTCATTTGGCAGCTTATATTATTCTGTCTCAAAAACCTCAAGCTAGTCAGAGACACACTGTGGGCTGTTTTCGGCATCAGAGAAGAGAAAGAATTTGGCTTGGTCCGAGGCCCCCCATCCCCCTTTTCAAAGATGGACCCTTTTTCATCTCGTAGTGGTCTTTGCACATTGGTGTGGTGACTATGTGCTTCACAGGTGGGAGTCTGCCTCCGTCGAATAAGCCAGTTCACTAAGGACGGGATTTGGCGCTGTTATTTTTCTATTAGGGATGAATTATGCTAAGCCTTCAGAAGCCATCTTTGTGTTGCTATGGCAGCCCATATTTCCTGCCGGGTTGCGACCTTGAATGACTACAGTGCAGAGCCAAGTAGCACCGAGACCCTTTGAGGATTAGAAACGTGGACTCATAGTTATGCAAAATAACTCAGATATGATTGGACCCTGAAAGGCTGAAAGACAAGTTGATTGAGATGGCCGCTCCTTTCATCTGGTCATTGTCGTTCGAACGCTCCCAATCACCGCTGGCGTTGACGGAGCTGCAGCCTTTCTGCCTGCTTCTGCTTGGGTTACCTCTATCTGATCGAACTGTGGAGGTTCTTCATGTATCTATACACCACATAACATGATGCTTATCATAACAGTTTGATCTGTTGAGTATTTGTGCAGGGGCTATCTATTCAAATCAGCCATTTTATAACAAAACAGCTAAAACACCATCAGGACTAGCCACTAAATCCGCTACAGCCAATTTGTGTTACAGATGATTTACCTGATAGCATCGACGCAAATCAATGTTGCAAAGCAAATTATCACAGAAAATTGCGAAACATGTAATAGTGCTTCTTGCATCTCATCACTTTGAAACCAGATGGTTTGTGATTAACCTTTCAATTGTGATTTATTTTGATGTGAGTATTAGTCTACGTTACTATGGCTACTATGGCCCTTGTGGTCTGTGGTGTCATAATGATGAATATTTAAAATACATTTCTAGCAATTACCCTTGATGAACTTGCTGAGACTGTCCAAAAGGAATTGTGTTGTTGGTCACATTAAGCTGCTCACAATTTGAATCTTAACATTTTTCATGTAAGTGAAATGGAAATATAGGTACATTGGAATATTCATGAAAGGTTTTTTTTATTTTATTATTTCTGATATTGTTTATTATTGTTTTCAGGCCAGCCCTCAAAGCTTCAACTTTATTTCCAGGAGAGATGTATAGACAGCAGCTCAAAGCTGACACAGAGATGAGGCTTTGAAAGTAGGAGATTGACACTATTGTGGTCACAGAGCACAACAGGAGCCAACTTTGAAGAGGAAAGTGCTTTGGGTATCAGATTTCACTTTGGAAATAGTGGCCAAAGACAAGCTCAAGTATTAGACCTGTTGAATCAGTGTACTTATGACAAGAGAGACGAGGCCCGAGTTCAGAGCAACTTCCTTGACTGCTCCCAAATGGAGATCTGAAAAGGTCAAAACTCAGACTTCAGAGTTTAAAACCCAGGATTAGATAGAACACTGTGTTCTGTCTCAGATTTAGAGTTCTCCTCTCCATAGCAACTGAAACCCAGGAGGGAGAGGAGACGACTTGCCATGCAAATAAAAAGTTGACAACTTATCCAACCTGACGAGACTTTGTACAAAATAACGTGCTGCTGTCTGAGCCCTGCCTTGTCACTGGTTTGGGAATTGATCACCATCAACCTCAAGCTGTGTCCTTGTCAGTTGACAGCTCTGTGGAACGTGACACACTTCCTGACTATGTCTTGTCAGTGTGGTTGTTGAGGTGGAACCCAAACTGGGTTTACTTTTATCATATCATGTAATTTCAACAAATATTCATTGCCACTTATCTCTTCTAGTTATATAATCAACCTCTTTAAGACACACTGTAAGGATATGTCTCTGCTAGATGCTGTTCAATCTTATCCCATGAAGTGTTTCCAAAGTCTTTGTGTCTGTGTTCAGTTAGGTTTGACAAACGTGACATTCACATTTCAGTTATTCCATTGTCACAGTAGTGCATGGCTTAAAGTGCTCCTGGTGTGGGGTTTGGTCTGCTTTGATGTCAGGGTCTCCAGAGATCCAGTATGAGCATGCTATCTGTGTCAACTGTTCTCTCCCCACCTACCCTCTCATGCAAAGAGTGACACAGGAGCTGCCAGAGCAGAAATTGAGTTTTTCATTTTTCCAAGTGATGACAAATGAGGGATGCTTGGAAGGTAGATTCAAGGGGTGCCACACACAAGCATTATGAAGTCAGAAACTTTTGCTAATATTCTGTAACAGCAGGACAAAACTCTTCAGTTTAATGTCAGAATATTATCTCACCTTGACTCAGAAGAGGCCACATCTTCCACATCCTTAAAAGATAGGACAACATGTTAATGTCCAGATTCTACATTTAGGTAATAATAATTTCCAAGCATATCAAATGTTCATTGAATTAATATCAGTCATGATACAAAATGTTGTAATCATATTTCCTGTATGAATAGATTTTTTTTGTATGCCCCCATAATGCTATATTGTTACAAAAGATGTCAAACTCAAAAGATGGCAACACTTTTATAACAAAGATGTCATCTTATTCCCAACTGTAGTCCTGTAGTCCTACAAGCTCATCCATCTTTGTCACAAGGATGAAATTAGAGGAACCATGTAGCGAAAACCTAACTCTGTATAATACTGATGATTTATTAATTTAAGTGAAAGAAATATGGGCTAGCTGGCCTATTTGGAAATATCAATACAAGTTGCCCTTCAATTCTCACTCAGTATAACGTACATTTAAACTATCCTTAATTATATTCCCGGGAGAAAACTGTTAATTCATAATGATCTGGTAATCTTGTTTTATGCCTATAAGGTCTAGAACAGATCCCTGGCGCCCCCCCGCAGCGCGAGGCTCACCTGAGAGGCAACCTGAACGCCGCGTGACGCATGCCCTTCAGATCTCCGCACCATGAGAATTCGGATTAGCGCGGATTAAAGAAGAATATTTCAATTTACCGCAGGAATTTACCTGACACTATTATCCACACTTCATGAAAAACGTAATTAAAGGGGCAATCTGGGATTCAAACAATAAGAAAGTGGTTCCACTCTTTTGGTAAACAACTGAGGGACTGGAGAAATGTAATCACGCTCAAATTAATAGGTGGAGCAATAGATGCAAGGACTGACCATCAATGAGATCAAAATGAGTTTGAACCACAGTTTGAAGATATACAGTCTTTGTTTATAATTGAATTGTTTACAAACAGTTAAAAGTTAAAAAATGGATGTACCAATTCCAGATTGCCCCTTTAAGGACACTCAAAAGACTGCAGATCTACTGTAGGCTACCTGGTCTGTGAGTGAGATAATTAGTCAATCGTATTCATGGCAGAATTAAAAAAATAATACAGGCTAAGGATTGGGATGGCATTTAGTCCATATGAGATTAGGGATATAAATTGCATGTGGTGGGCCAGCCTTTCATTTTAAAGGCCTGGCCACTGCTTTGATCGCGTTCATTTGATATATTTTCCATATTTGAAGTGTCATATTAACGCATCGTATTATTATTTTGCATATTTACTTTAAGTTCAACCCCCTTTGCCCATGTACACCACGTGTTTATGCTGATTTCTTATGATACAATGTCTTTTTTAGGGGTCACCCCTAAATATATGGCGACGTGAGGCAGCTGCTATCAATATTTACACTGATCAAAGAGCAGATGTTAAAGGTCACTATTTCGTTGCCCCTGTCGTATGTCATATGATAATCTGTGTCATCAGTGTTACAGAAAAATATTTGGGTTCATTGTAGTTGATAAATATAGGCCTATAGTCCATAATATATTCTCGCAACTTCAAAATACCTTATAGGGTTTAATAGGTTTTGCGAATCTAACCCTGGTGCTGTTTCATGTTTCTGTAAATATGTTTTTTTGTCTTTTCTGTCTGTTGGGACAGGTGAATCGTGATTGTGAAAAGTAGAACATCAAGACAATTTTCTTGTTAAATAGATAGGCCTCGTTTTTTCAATTAAACATGTTAGGTATAAGAAATCCAATATTACTGCAGGGAAATATTTTTGAAGAACCAATAACCCATATAATAAAAACTAGACAAATAACCGAATGATTTTTGGCTATTTTGCGAAAAGGAAACACTGAATTCAGAAATAAGGGAATAAGCGAGCATTGCGGTTTTGGTTGACTAATGCAAAATCCACAACAGGAAATAACGGCCAACTACACTGGTCCTGGACTACTAACGTCGCCCATATAGGCCTATAGTATGAATTAGGCCTAACCCATCCAATTATTCTTGACTATTGAGTTTGAATTATTTCCAGTTTATATGTAGACATATTCATTCAACAACAACCAGGTCTATAACAATATAAAGGCAACAACGCTGTTGCTGTTGAACATCGAAAATGTGATAATAACTGTAATGTTTGATAACTCATTTTCGACAAGATTCATAATTTCAATGTAGCCTTTACAATTCAGATATCTCCTCTTGTGCTGTAAATGTCTCAAAAGGGGCATCATATTATTAGCACGACCTAACATTTGACTATGTTGTCTTGATCCCCACGTTTTAAATGGCTAAATGAATAGGCCTATTCGAATTCTGTAAAACAATATTGAATAGCCAGCCACACACAGGTGTGTAGGCGAACATTGTTCGTCCTTCAGTGTGATCCCCCTTATAATAGACCTTTGCGAAATCAAAAGGAAGTTACAATAAAGTGATTAAAAGCTCCTGAAGTGTTCTCCACATATCGCCGTGAAAAAGACCCCTTTTCACAAGAAGGCGATGCACCACTTCAGCACTTATGTCCGGTGGCAAAAAAGATGAGGCCCTCCTCTATCCCATGTAAACACGGTCCTATGCATTGTGTAAATTACGTGGATTAGCCCCCTTTTGTTGCCAGAACACTGGATCCCAGTGTACACAGAGGGGCTGATTCAACCCTCCTCCAAAGCCATTTGGCCTTAACTCTCCCACTGACCAATTTAAGGAAGTGCTACATCCATTCACTACTTACACAACATTTCAGCAGGAAATAGGTCGTCAGAATCTATCACTCATAGTCGAATATTAGTTGTTTTCGATGTCTAGACCAGGCTGCAATGATATATGAATTACAAGAAAAGAGGATTTCGATGTTCACCTTTACCGCGTGCATGAGGGGTGCGAGGGCGGATGACGCCTGCATGGACACGTTTTGTCCCTGGACGTTGATATATAAATTATTCTTATGTGCATTTTTTTTTTTTAAATCAAAAAACATTCTTACGTGATTGTAGGCCTATAGGTAACAGTGCATTCATGCATGAATTCATGCTGGGCCTATTCACAATCTTAACAATAGGCCTAGGACACCAATTAAACATGTATCATTACCTCAAGGTGGTTTGTTAGTATATTTTACATTTAAAGAGAAGGATCGAATAATAATGCCTCGTGCTGAGGAAAATCGATGACGGTAAATTGTTCTGAATATTCGGTCATTAAAGAGAGGGTATGAGGTAATGAGAGTATATTTGGTGATTAATTAAGTGTGTGTGTATGTGTGTGTGTGTGTGTGTGTGTGTGTGTGTGTGTGTGTGTGTGTGTGTGTGTGTGTGTGTGTGTGTGTGTGTGTGTGTGTGTGTGTCATACAGTCCGAGAGACTCACATATGTGTTTGACTGTTTTGATTTTTGAAATATCTTTTTTAGGTTTTAAGTTAGCAAACTAACCTATTTCAGTTCTGTTGACGCCGGCGCAGCTCATCCACCAGAAACATTTGTTTGATTCTGCACCCCATAGATCTAATTGCTTAATTGCCTCACAAAACAGCCTACAGGCCTAGCCTACATGTAGAAATTCTGAAAGGTGAATTCCTAAATAGTCTTTTTCTTAAATATAAATAGGCTATCTATCTCTACATTTCATTGCGCTGAAGGCGTATAGTACCATGTACTCCTTTCGAAAGGACTGAATAACATTTCCTCTCAGGGTACTGTTGTAAATAAATGAAATAACTGAAATATTTCGACGGGGAAAGGGTAAATGAGCCTGGTTATAATGTTGTTTTTTCAATGTTGCTAAAGTATGCTTTAAGTTTTTAAATTCTTGACACCTGCCTCCAACCGCCCATTCATTTTCACATTAACTTTCACATAAAAGAGAAGAAAAACAGCTACTAGAGTGCAATATTAGTTTTGGTGTAGATGAGCCTTTTATCCAGCAGTCTGCGCATTTCTAGTGGGATAAACTTGTGAAGAAAGGTAGACTTTTTTCAAACTCCTTTGATCAAAATGTACAGGTCAATACTGCGGAGACGTGCATTTAAGTTTTACTTGCCAAACGTACCCCCCCTAATTGAGGTCTAAAGGAGGGTGTAGAAAATGATTGAAACTGAATGAGTCTCTGAGGAGAAATTAATTCGTGATAGGACATCACAATTAGTCAGACTTAGGCCTACATTTAATACATGACTCATTACTTTCTTATCGTTTCATATGGATTATTTGAAACCAGCTAAAATACCATGGCACAATTTTTGGTGAATGTGATGATGATGATACTAAAAATATGGCATGACTAAACATGAATCAAAAATTGACTTTACTTTAGTGAGAAAAGTGACGTAGCGGCGGTGCATTCACCTGTGGCATCCCCACCTAAATGCATAATTTTACGCTTCTAATGCGGTAAACGATTCTTCGCGATTTTCTCTTCTCCTTTCTCTTTCAGAGTAATTTATGTTAAGCTTTATTTCAACTACTTTACTTAAAGATGTAGATGTTGCTCTTTTAAGTGAAGTCCAGCAGTAACAACGCCATGGATGTTTTCTAAACGGCTCAACCCCTTTTTATGTCAGAGCAATACCGAACCTGTGAGTAGACTAATTGTCTAACTATTATCGAAATATTATGATAAAGTAACGTGCATGGCCAATATCCTAGGTCTAAGTGAACTGGTTTGAAATTGAATCCATTAATGCTGATGAGAACCGGTCTGCAGGTGCATGTCAAATAAAAACTTCGTGAAGTTTTTTGAAAAACGTGCCTTGATGGATTAAATCTTACTGAAACGTTGCATTTGTTGATATTCTTATTTTGCAACACAGTTGCGGGTGTCAATTACAAGGTATGTGCTTCTCTTACGTACCTGCGAACTGGCGTGACTTCAGGTGTGCAAAAGTTCTGCAATAGGAATTCAGAATGTCATTCCACAAACGCAGTGTAATAATGAAACTTAATTTCCATGGATTTATTAAGTGATGTATGCTTTTCAATGCAGTAATGCATCAACTGAAGAGAAAATTAATTAGCTAGACTGTGATAATGTGTATCCTATACGTAGCATATAACTCGTCTCCTGAAACCTGTCCTGTATGATTATGCATTTTTTCCATTAATATTTAGACTGAACTATACATTCTGCCCAATTTCTAATGGAATGCCTCAATCTGCATTGCTCATGAGTATAACTTAAACCACCATTGCAAAGAGCAATGGTAATATTTGAAACAATTCACTTATTAAACGGTTCAAATCATTTATATTACAGTGAATCTATGTTGATTGGTATTTTTTACCCACTACAATGTTTTTGAGGGTTTATAAGTACACGTTTTCACTACAGTACTATATTATTCTGTTTCTTAAACCTGTCTAATAAATAGATGATCACAATTGTGAATGCCTAACTGTTTTGGCATCATAGGTTATTTCTTATAAGTATGCTTTTTGAATGCTTATGTTTTTGAATGCTTCTCATCCAACAACTTGTTACAAGGCAATTTTTCAAAATGGTTAAATTATGGACAATTCATATCTCTCATATCTACTTTGTCCATAATTGAAGTCCTCACAACATCCTTTAAAATAGTTTCAGATAAAGTTGTGCTTTATTATTCTTTTGAATCTATGCGTTATTGTTTCCTGAATAAGTGATGTATGCATAGTTTATGTGGGATGAATGCTGACTCTTTCGGAACTTATCCATTTAGATAAATAGAAGATAAGAAGATAAATGTACCTTCTGTTTCACAAAAACAAACAGATAAATGCACCTCCAGCCCCTGAATGCACGTAGCACCTCTTTGCTCTACTAAGCTTGCAAAAACATACCGACACATTTACAATGTGTATCCAGTTTTGGACATGATCCTGAAAGTTCTGATCCTCAAAAGTGTATGATTGTTGTCATTTTGGTGTGTCTTTTCCAGGCTGTAAACTGTTTTTTAATTGTACAGTTTGTTTTACTTTCGGGGCCGTAGAGACGAGCCCACAGAACAACACCTGAGCGACCGCAGAGCTTGCCAGGGTGGAGAGTTTCCAGTCCAGCGACAATCAGTATAATTACCCATCCACAGAAAGGTAAGCCACGGGTTGTAGTTGTCAAAATGCACAGCAATATCTCATGCAAAATAAAATGCTTCCACAAACGTTTATTGCAGTAACAAGACAACAGTTCAGTCCAAACACATCTTTCTCAGGTAGACAAGTAGGGTACATAGACAGTGACAGGCGGGGGGGCGATGCCACACAGGTGGCGCCATGAGAGGAAGGCGGTGACGCTCGGAAGCAAAGGCAGGACACTACACAGGGAACACTACTTTCAAAAAAGTGAATAAGGTGTGTGTGTGTGTGTGTGTGCGTGTGTGTGTGTGTGTGTGGGGGGGGGGGGGTCTTGAAGTGCACTATTAAAGTAAAGAGGAGTCCATGAATGATGCGAGCCACTCTGGGAAGACAAAGTGAGGACAGAGGACTACCCTGCTGCCAAGGGAAGCCAAAGTGGAGGGACGGGTAGGATGTAGGGGGAAGCTTGCTAAGAAACAGACATGGTTAATATCGTAACGATATTTCATGTTCATGAAATATGATCAGTGCAGAAAGTTCACGCGTGAATGTTTATGAGTGTATTATGTGAGGGCACATGTGCCTAAGTGTTTGTACGATTGCGTGTCTGTGTGTGTGTGCCCATGCATGTGTGTGTTCCCATATGTTTGTGTGTGCCCGTGTGTGTGCCTGTGTGTGTGCCCGTGTGTGTTGTCGGCAGCCCATTAGTGGAGTTTAACCCCTGTGTTCAGGGAGCCACATCCCCTGAACACACCGGGCTCCATTCTTGCTAGGGCACGTTAACATTTTACTCTATTCTCCCCCCCCCTCCTTTACTCTATTCTCCCCCCCCTCCTTCACTTTTGTCCTAAGAGGGCAATTAAGGAAACAAACGTTTTCCCCCAGATTAGCTGACTGCCAGCTTTGCATACTAATGTAATGCCAAGTGGTTACAAATAGTGAGTGCTCTAATTACCGGCACTGTTTTCAATCAGAAATTGCTCAATTTCCCAGGATGAGGTCTCCATGGCTGGGGAAAAAAAAACACACAACCTGACAGAGGCAAGAGACAATCATCATGTGTGTGTGTGTGTGTGTGTGTGTGTGTGTGTGTGTGTGTGTGTGTGTGTGTGTGTGCATGTGTGTGCAGAAAATGGATCCGACCCAGCATCTTCCAGAGTGTTCAGCACCACAATTATCCTCCATTCACAGGCTGCCTGCATTACATGAATGTAAACCATATAAGCCATAGCATCAGGGTTTATTTTGCCTCATATAAGCCATAGCATCAGGGTTTACTTTACCTCACGTGGCCGCATCTCTGTTCTAAACACTAGGCTAGGAACAGGTGCCTCTCGTGGGTTTTCTTTAGTAGATCTTGTGAGGTTAGGTAGCGAGGACTTTCTTTTAGCTGAAATGAGTTCTTTTAATAAGTTATTTTCTTTGGCACCGTTCACAGTTCCCTTGTTCCCTTGTTCCCTGGTTCCCTTGTTCCCTTGTTCCCTGGTTCCCTTGTTCCCTTGTTCCCTGGTTCCCTGGTTCCCTTGTTCCCTTGTTCCCTTGTTCCCTTGTTCCCTGGTTCCCTGGTTCCCTTGTTCCCTGGTTCCCTTGTTCCCTGGTTCCCTGGTTCCCTGGTTCCCTTGTTCCCTGGTTCCCTTGTTCCCTTGTTCCCTTGTTCCCTTGTTCCCTGGTTCCCTTGTTCCCTTGTGGCGATCATTTGTTTAAACAATAAATATTCTTTCATTTTAGTCCCGGTTCGTAGCATCTGTGTTGCAACGCGCCGCCGTTCAGCGGTCTGGCTGTATGGTGTTAGGCCCTTGGTTTACTCTAGACAGAAGGGTCTAACACTCACCATTTAGCCATCAGCCTGATGTGGAACAGCGTGTCTGGCCTGGCAATTTAATGTAATTGTGCTGCTGTGATCATCGTCTGTATGAGCGGGCCACCTCTTTTAATGTGCAATTCTATTTAGAGAAAATTAGAAGGAAGGAGCTTCTGCTTTGGCTGGACACAGCAATATCTCTGAGAGCAACAATGAGGTTGCTATAATGTGCCCGACATCAAACAAAATGGGGGGGAATTAAAGAAGAGGTTGCCTGTACGATGCATCGACCCAGTAAGGGAGGGGGGAGGAGGAGGGGGGAGGAGGAGGGGGGAGGGGGGAGGGGGGAGGGGGGAGGGGGGCTGGTACGGCGGGAGGGCCAGGGATGGACATCCCACTACGGCCATCAGGAGCTGGGGGCGGCACAGACCAGAGTGACAAGGACACGTTCCCTGGGTCTGAGTGTGGGTCACCCCATAGGACCCATCAGGACCCATCAGGACCCATCAGGACCCGTCCGCTGGCTTTAGCTGACCTTTAGGTCTGAGGGGGCTAATGGAGACCTGGCCCCTGATCAATGCACTGAGACACTAGGCTCCCCATTTTGGCCTTTCACTGAGAGAGGGACGGACGGAGGCAGCCAAGGGGCGCACCAAGGGGCCATCGACCCTGCCACTCTCCCATCCTGTGGGTGGCAGCTGTGCCAGCGGGCCTGGGGATGCCACTCTGCCCTGCCTTCGTGGAAGGACAGCCAACCTCTCTCTCTCTGTCAGTCTCTCTGTAGTGCAGGGAAACAGGAAGCCACTGCTGATCCACTTGTGAAGGTCATATTTCTGTGGCTGCTTAACGTTTTTGTGGTAAAATGGAAACAGATGCATCTTCACCAGTATAATTACAAACAAACCAAATGACCAAAAAAGCTCTGCATGCGACCAATAAAACAAACACACAAATAAATGTGCTGTAATTATGGATTCTGCATGACATACGTCAAGTTTATGGCAATGGAGTGTGTTGACATTTACTATGTTTGTTTTTCTTCTTTTTGGGGTTGTGGGGATTCTATTTAATGCTCTGGAGTCGAGTCAAGTCAAGTCAGAGTTTACTGGTCATGTGCACAGGATCCACTCGTAAATTGTAGAATGAAATGCTTACTTTGCCAACTTCCTCTCAACAGTGCAATTATTAGGACAGAAGAATAAAAATACAATACTAACACAATAAGTATAATAGGAATAAGTGTAAATAAAGCAATAAGTGTGGCTTCAGTAAGTATTCATCCCCCTGGACTTTTTACGCATTTTGTTGTGTTACAACCCGGCTTTAAAATAGATTTAATATATATTTTTTGTCACTGATCTAAACGAAATACCCTATAATGTTGAAGTGAAAATAATTTTTTAGACATTTTTACTAATTCACAAAAAATGAAAAGCTGAAATGTCTTGAGTCAATAAGTATTCACCCCCTTTGCTGTGACACTCAAAAATGTCTCCCACAAGTCAGTCAATAAGTTGAAGTGAGTCCATCTGACTGCAATGATAACAGTTCATGTGATTTCAGAATGAATATCTTTGTTTTTATATGGTCTCGGATTTGCATAAGAATCATTTACACACTGTGTGAATCAGGTTGTCATTACAAACTGAGCAAACAGAGAGGAATGAAACCCCTCAGGAATGCGGCCCTGAGGCCTGGGGAGAATCACGAAGTTGAATGGCTGACAGGAAAAAGCACAGCCGATGGGACAGCGTCATCCCAGTCACTCTACAGAATTGGTCTTTACAACCGAGTGGACAAAGAGAATCCCTTAATTCTATTTCACATTCATAATTCTGTTTGCAACAATGAATTCAAATGATGCAGCAAAGCAAGTGGCTGGAAATGTGTTGATTTGTTTTTTTACTACAAAGCATGTTTTTAAGTTTAGTGCAAATCCAGCACATGCAATGCAGTTTCCGCACCATCTCTCGTGTGAAGAGTAGCTTGCATCAAGTTATGGGTATGTTTGTCACTGGCAGGGACTGGGGAGTTTGTCGGGATCAAGAGAAAATTATGAAATTTGCTGAGTTGGTAGTGACATCCTAATCCACACAGTGTGTAATTGATTCCTATGCAAATCAGAGACCCTATAAAAACAAAGATATTAATTCCAAAATCACATGAACTGTTATCATTGCACTCAGATGGACTCAGTTCAACTTAGTGAGTGACTTGTTGAAGACATTTCCTCATTTGAGCTCATTTTAGTGTCATTGCAAAGGGGGTGAATACTTATTGACTCAAGACATTTTAGCTTTTTAATTAATTAGTTACAAAAAAAACATTATAGGGTATTTTGTGTAGATCATTGACAAAAAAAAATCGATTAAATCTATTTTAAAGCCAGGTTTAACACAACAAAATGAAATGAAAAAGTCCAAAGGGATGAATACTTACTGAAGTGTGTGTGTGTGTGTGTGTGTGTGTGTGTGTGTGTGTGTGTGTGTGTGTGAGGGTGAGAGAGAGAGAGAGATAGGAGAGAGCAAGTGTGTGTGTCTGTGTGTGGTTGTGTGTGATTGTGTGTGATTGTGTGTGTGTGTGTGTGTGTGTGTGTGTGTGTGTGTGTGTGTGTGTGTCTGTCTGTCTGTCTGTCTGTCTGTCTGTCTGTCTGTGGGGGGGGTTGATGTGAAGAGACAGTGCAAATTGTCTTCGGTGCAGGTGAGCAGCAGGTAGTGCAGGGGGCAGCTAAGATTAGTCTCATGGCCTGGAGGTAGAAACTATATCGGTACCATACGGCAGCAGAGAGAGAGAACAGACCGTGGTGATCTCCAGGCCCTCCTCAGAGGCTGTCTGTCGTAGCTGTCCTGAAGGGCTGGGAGTTGACCAGAGAAGTGCCTGACGTTGTGCTTTGATGTGCCTGTCACCACACTCGCCTTTCGCCTGGTCCCCAACAAGCATTGGCAGAGAAATACTAAAATAAAACCCTTCTTTTCTTGTCATGGGGCAAGAAACACTTCCGTTCTTCATACAATCAAGCAGAGCGATTCATGAGAACAACAGCTAAATCACATTCCATAGGAAAAAAAGATAGTTTTAGCCCAGATTGTTATTTTTATTACCGTTAACAGTAATGTGACACCCAAGCCTCCCGTGACCTCCTCTCAGCACCGTCGGTTCTCTGAGGGAGTCGTGCGTTCGTAAAACAGAAGGCGAGGCCAGAGAGATATGTCACACGACACAGAACATTATATACATTACACTTATCATATTTGAAGCACTTTTCTACGGTGGCCAGAGCACCCTCCACCAAATTAAAATCATATACAATCACAAATAAAATGTAGAGGTGGAAACACATGAAGACATCTGGCAGTCACTGTCAGACAGCTAGCGGTTGGAATGGTATCTGGGTCAGTCTGAGGTGGAGGATGACCTGGGAGAGGATAAGCAGGGCCGAGCGGCCCTTATCCAGAGCAAAGGCTGATGCGGGCGGCGGTGAGACTGATTGAAAAGCTCCTTAGGTTTTCTTCCTCTGATGTACATGGATTGTACCGTCTTTACCTCCACGCTTTTGTTTGTGTGCTCAATGAGATTTTACACTGGAGTGACAGCATACATTAGGTCCTCTCTCAATGGATTCCCCCCCCCACTCCCCATCCTATACTGTCTCTCTCCAACTCTCTTCCCCCACCCCCCACCCCCCACACCCACCCCCCGTCTTTTTTTTCCTACACAAGCCAAGCCGACTGCAAATGGCTTACATGCTGTACTGTATATAAGTGTACATAGGTGAAAATATATGTAGGTGTGAATATGGTATGTGTGTGTCAGGAGGGGGGTTGGTTGGGGAGGGAGTGGGTGGGTGGTGTGGGGGGTGGGAGGGGGTTGACACTTTTGGTCAAAGACTTACGGGAGGAGCAGGCCAGGGGGAGGGAGGGGTGCGGAGAACCCTGTGGATCCTCTGAGTGGTGTGGCAGACTCCCCAGCCTCCTGGTAGGATTTGTTGGAATGTGAGAGAGGAGGATTTTAGCACCCGTGCGAGCCATGCCAGAGTGCTGCAGACTTCATGCCATCTGTCTCAGCCTCCTTCCTCCGTTTGCCAAACTCATCAGACCTTTTTTTCTCTCCTTCTATCTCCTTTTCATCCCTGTTCACAAGAGTAGGAGACATTCTGGGATCTTCTATTGGAGGAAATAATGGTCCAGCTCAATAAACAGATTCAAAAATCTGGGTCCATTAATATGTATTCATGCAGCTAATGTACTGACAGCCTCATGGACATGCATTATGTGTGTCATTGCCCTGCCATTAACATCATGTGAGGAGAACTTGAGCATTAATATCTAATATGTTGCATCCACAGTGTATTGCCATTATTTCCATTTCATACACTATGAAGAAACGGAGAAGTCAGTGAAGGCTAATGAATGCTTTAATGACAAAATGTGATTGTTTTGATGTTAAAAAACACCCCTCTCATTCAGCTCCCATTTTCACCTCACAGCCCAGCCTGTCTTTGTCGTTTCACACGCCTCGGGAGGACAGAGAAACAGAAAGAGCATGGCTTCTCTTTTGAGTCAGTAAGATGAAAGTAATGTCTTTGTGATTCCAACTCTTGTATGGTGTCATGTCAAGATATCTTGCAACATTATTATGGCATTGTGACCTGCTCTGTCCCCATTTGCTTATAATATTAATATTCAATAAAAATATATCCTAAATAATCGCATTTTGATGTGATTCTTTGATAAAGTTCATAAATGTTTGACATAGGCACATTCAAGCCATGATAACGTTAATGTACCAATCTGCAATGAAGAGATCCATCTGACATCAACCACCAATCCAAACCACCAAAGAAAGGTTTTGGTTTTACTGATAACACACATGTAACACATTTCAAATGTGCACTCAATGTCTTCTATTTTGAGGGATTCAGCTGGCATAATTAAATCAAAAACAGACCCCCTCATCAAATGGATCTGTGAGCGTGTGGTGGTCTGATGGGCTTGACCCCTCACCCTCTCCCCGTGTGGGCGGCTAGGGAGGGGGGTAAGGGAGATCACACGAGGGGCCTGTTCTGGCTCCATGTCCACAGCCTGTTCAGGGGGGCTGGAAGTGTACCCCCTCGTCCTAAAGAGAGCACCAGGTGGCAGGGACGTGGGCAGGGGGCTTTTGATGCTGACCCCTGGTCTCTGAGCTGTGATGGCCCCGGCCATTGATCCAGCCAGAGATGTCGGGGAGGGGAGCCAGGTGCCCCTGGAGCGGCTGGGGAGCGAGCTTCATTCTGGGCAGGGAGGAGAGGAGTCTGGGACCCACTGGTCCCAGTCACGTCACTGCTCACAGGGCCAATGTCAGCTGGCTGTATCATAACAGAAAGGGCCATGGACTGGCAGCAATCTGGTGCAGCTTTTCCTCAACTAGCAGAGTCCTTGAATTCAGGAAGACTTCAGGAAGGCTTCAGATGAAAAAGCATTGGTTGGTGTGTCGTTGCATTTCTTTCAGTCATATTTATCTTAATGACATCACAAGGCATGGCAAATCCAAAACCTAACAACAGAATGCATCACCATTGTCAGAGGTGTTGGTAACAAAAAAAAAAGATCAGTCAGTAGAGAAAATAAAACATGTAAATTAGGTTTGGTATTCTCACGGAATATATTTTAGTTTTAGGCACAGTGTCAAATCGTCACGTTTAATTGACTGTTGAAAATAACAAATTACTCAACAAAAATGAATCGAGAGTGAGAGAAAAATCACTGTTTAATTTGAGTACCGTTTCATATTGATAAATCAAGCAGCCCATGGTGGAGAGTAGCACAGACACTCTCATTCATAATGAGCAGATGTGCTGCCTGCTGGAGTCGCTGAGATGACACAGTACCTAGAAATGTGCACCCAGCTCCAACCTGGTGTCTGTATCTGGGCCAGGCTGGGGGAGGGCTGGTGTTATCAGTGTCTAAGCGCTCAGCCCTCTGTATCTCTAAGATGTTTACTGCATGCACTCACACTCACACACACGCACGCACACTCACCCGCACGCACACACGTGCACACACACACACACACACACACACACTCACACTCACACACACGCACGCACACTCACCCGCACGCACACACGTGCACACACACACACACACACACACTCACACTCACACACACGCACGCACACTCACCCGCACGCACACACGTGCACACACACACACACACACACACACTCACACTCACACACATGCACGCACACTCACCCGCACGCACACACGTGCACACACACACACACACACACACACACACACACACACTCACACACACACACGCACGCACACACGCACAGCCAAAAGACAGGCACTATAATCCTGACACTTCCCCCGGGGTTTGGATGTGAAAGCAGGGCACTCTGAAAGCATGGATGGAAGAGATGAAGATGTGTCTGATTTCCACAGCAGCCAATGACAGAGCAGCCCCTTATACCCAGAGCTCTCTGATAGGTCTCCTTCATTCTCTTCATCTCCCCATATCATTCTCTCTAATCACAAGCACACAAACAGCCCAACCCAAAGACAAGACTCTGGAACTGGGAGAGGAGGGAGGGAGGGAGAGAGGGAGGGAGGGGGGGAGGGAGGGAGGGAGGAAGGGAGGGGGGGGGGGGGAGGGAGGGAGGGAGGGAGGGAGGGAGGGGGGGAGGGAGGGAGGGAGGGAGGGAGGGGGGGGGGAGGGAGGGAGGGAGGGAGGGAGGGAGGGAGGGAGGGAGGGAGGGAGGGGAGGGGGGGAGAAACAGCAGCTTCGGTGTCAGAAGGAACCAGTGTGTTATTATTAATAAAGCATTAAAAAAGTGAGCACATCAAAGCTTACAGGGGCCATGCTATCATACATGAAAGTAACGTACTATGGCTTAATGTCTCCTTAGGCATGTTATGGTGACGCTGCTTTGATTTGAAATGCATTGTGTGGAGAATGGATTTGAGCGAGTGGGGAGAGGCAGCGTGGTGTGGGTGCAGACCATAATTTAAAAACCTGACCCCATAGACTCTTCAAAGCCTTGGTGAGTGAGGATATTTAGTGCTTACTGATGCGGGAGAGACCCATGGATGTATAAACAACAAATATTTACTGTACATGCAGTGAATCTGAGGATTCATACATTAAATACTACCAATAATCAATAAACGACAACAACAAAAATGCTGCATACTCGATTTTATTTATTAAACATTTTCCATCAAATCAGACAGAATTCTACGTATAAAACCCCCCCAAAAACATGATGTCTCATTTGAGCTACAATTTATACATTTTTTTCTTCCCGTGATCCATAAATCCTGCGTTTGGCCATATCACGCTCACTCCTTCTGCAGATCGAAGCGGCTGGAAGTAAGACATCTTTCTCTCTGTGCCCCCGACGCCAGGTAATTACCCTAATCTACCGTCCCTCTCTGCTGCTGCTCCTCCGCCTGGCTGGTGCAGACCACCTCTGTGGCTTCATTATCAGTGCTGGGGCGGACTAATGGGGTGGCTCTCTCACAGCGCAGGCAGGCTGGCTGGCTGGCGGAGAGGGTGGAGGCGAGGAGAGGGGGAGGGAGGGGTGAGGGGGAGGGGTGAGGGGTGGGGTGGGGTGGGTGGGGTGGGGTGGGGGTGAGGTGTAGAAGAGAAGGAGATACAGCACTGAAGGGGGGGCGGCACTGAAGGTTAATGTCTCAATCACTTGGGACAATACTAGCCAAGTCTGTTAGCTTTAGCTGGAATGGTGGTGGGATGAGGTTGTCCTATTAGAACGTCAAAGAGGTGCTGAGAAGGGGACACTTCTTCAGGGTGTGTGTGTGTGTGTGTGTGTGTGTGTGTGTGTGTGTGTGTGTGTGTGTGTGTGTGTGTGTGTGTGTGTGTGTGTGCGTGTGTGTGTGTGTGTGTGTTAAGGGATGGGCCGGCCTAGGAATGGGTGTGTTAGTGCAGGACAGGTCATATTTTGTGGTGGGACGTGAGTGTTGATGTATTACAACACACTCCTACCTTGCCTCTTGGAAACAACAAGCCATGTGACTTACAGAAGGACTGGGGGTGGGAATTCTGTTTCACTGTTTTTTTTCTGACAAATGACACCCTTGACGGTTGGAAAAATGTTGGGGTCCCTGAACAGATTTCTCTGTTACAAAAATAAAATGTGTGGAATCAGACAAAGACAGACATTTCAAATCCTACTTTTGAACCCAGACGGGAGCATTGACAAATGCCACCCCACCCCCACTCCTTCTGTAGCATAATTGTTTATTTCTCTCCAGAAATGTCATATATTCAAACAGTGATATTTCTATATGGCACAAACAGAGGTATTTCTGAGATGATCAAACATGTGTCTTTCCTTCCGTTGCAACATGCTGCAGTACATTGCTGGTTAGTAGACATGAGCGTTACACCACATGGCAGACATGTGATAACCCTATGCATTTCATATAAATACTTGTTTATGGTAATGAATGCATTTCGTAATGTTTACATTATGAAAAGGCATTAGGCTAACATGGTAATGTACCACATGGGTATACTCCCTCGCTGACATCATATGATATAATATGCGATCGTTTACACAATAGTCTATGTGTAAATACATGGGAGTATAGTGCACAGCTGAGATGAAAGATCTTGGTCTTAGTGAACAGATTCAGATGTGCTGTTTGGTCACCCACAAACAATGGGGCAGTGTTAAAACATGGCAATGATGCAGTATTAGTCAAGAGTCTGAGTCAATACACCCCACTGTGTTTCATGTCCTCCTACAAACACAACCAATTGCTCTAGCAGGCCTCTGCACTAGATGGAAACATCAATTACAGTAAATTACACCAAAACAATGTGAAACACTTTCATTTGTTTAATCTCCTGAGCTGTTTTGGATGAAAGCAGGGCGCTGGAGTAAGATAACATTACATAGCCCAAAGTTATTACCCTATCTATCCCGTCCTGTGTTGACAGACAGTACAGCAAGAGTGGGCTATTTATATTTCACTCCCCAGGACTTTACTACGAAAGCATTACTTCCCGGAGAGCATCAACTTCAAAAAATGTTTTCAATGTGCAGCCCACTTTATAGAAGCAGAATTCCAAATAGACGGCCTCTGTGGGTGCCCTGTGACCCTGAAAATCCACTGCAGCTTCACTGTTTGTCTTGTGAGCTCCAGGCATCCAGAGTTACATAGCAGAGAAGGAGATCCAGCTCCATTGAATCACACAGAGCTTTACACACTTGTGTGGGGAGGAAAACACACCCATTATGTGATTATGAAGGAATTTCATGTCACAACCCTGGGATACAAGCCTTTAAATTCTGTATTAGGTCTGCTTTGAAGGGGAGGTGAAAACAACGTACTCATTTGTGTATATGCACTGATTCTTTCTGTACAGAGAAACCACAAATGACAGTCCACGAAATTATATTTATTTCTTCTTGTTTTAAGCTCCAGTAACTAACACACCAAAACAAAAATGTCAAACTACTGCCCAACACTGTAATGTTTCAATGTTCTGCTCTGCTATGGTTGATAATCAGGGGGTTTTAGCGGCTGGGGACAGATGAAGATTTGGCTGTTTCGGGGAGCTGTTTGTGGGGGGGTTGGAGTAAATGAAAGACAAATGCCAGTAGTGCCCACTCAGCTATTTTCCCAGTCAAGATCAAAGGCACCGCTGGACCGGCCGCTCCGCGGGAAACTTGAAATGGGCCCTGCCTTTGTTTGCTGTTGCTAGGAGACCTGCAGACAGCTGAAAGTGTTTGCAGTGGGGTACAAGATCAAAAACATTTCCAATATAAATGTTTAAGACTGCCGTGTATTCTGGTTCTAGCCTTTGCAATTTACAGAGGACACAAAAAAAAAAAGCCTTGCAAATAATGATCTCTGTGTGTTGGTCATGGACAAAATGTGGGATTTGCTTGATTTGTGTTGGCAAAGCAAGGTAGAACTGACAGTTACTGCATGTGTATAACACACTTAGAAGGCCGTATCACTGCTCTTCTGAAGTGGAAATAGTGTGTATGTATGTATGGAGCACCTGCAGTCTAAGTTGTATCCTTTGATATTGTAATGGTACTATATTGTAAAGATAATAAATAAAATCAATAAGACAAACTATTAGCCTGGTTACTCTCTCTCTCTCTCTCTCCCGCTCTCTCTATCTTCTCCCCCCTCCTCTCTCTCTCTCTCTCTCTCTCTCTCTCTCTCTCTCTCTCCTCTCTCTCTCTCTCACACACACACACACACACACACGCACACACACACACACACAAACACACATGTACACACATCTCCATGCCCGCAAACAGTGTATAAATCAGGCCCACATATAATTTGATATTTATAGGGCTGGAGTTCAGCTTAGTCACAAAGCTAATTACAGTAGAACACTGCTATCTTTTAATGGGCCCCATGATAGGGTGGGTGCCTAGACATGTGTGACTGAGAGCTCATTAGATGTTATTAGTCCAACACTCACATAATGTCCAGACCTGCTGAGCAAGAAACAATAAGTGGGCCCTTGATATTTGCTGTGCTGTCATTTAGGGACCCGAGCCACACTAATATATTTACAGTACATATTTGCAATGGATAAAGCATGCAAGCGTCCTCTAGGTCATCCTGAGCGGGTAGGTCACATTATCAAAGGACTGGCCTGTTGGCTTGAAAGTCTAATAGCCTATCCCCCTGATAGAGTTGCTTATCTATTCTATTAGCTGTATGTTCCTACTTGACTATACATTAATTTGTTTGGTTGATTAGCAGACTTTTTTTTTTCTGCCTGCCGCAATAAGACTGTACAACTCCTCCTCAGTCAGGCTGGGGGATGTTAAATCATACTGGACTGTTCTTACTGTATATAATGTTTCAGATGTCTATTTTATTCTATTATTCTATTGTCACTTTATTCTATCTATCTATCTATCTATGTGTTTGTTTCATGAGAAACTAGGAATAGCAGTTGTGTTATTCACCAGATCAATGATGAATAAATAGTCTGAGTAAGCCATGCCTTTTAAATCTGTGCCTCATCCTGGATGACATAACCTCATTTGCAGCAACTTAACCCAAATACTGTGGGCTACAGTAAATGACGTTACCTTACATGTAGCTATGGAGGAGCATGCAAGGTCTATTGGTGGAATCCTAACTCGATATCCGCTCGCTTAAATCGAATCATTGCGCAAATTTCCCTTTGACGTCAATGTAAGATTTTACGCAAATGTCAGACTGGACATACAAGAGCGGATCTCGAGTTAGGATTCCACCTTAGAAGTGGTCTACCTCATGTCAATTCTTACAGTTGCGGCAATGCAGTGCCATTGAAATAATGTGAATGTTGCATGTCCCATTTTAACTTGAAGGAACATTTCACCGATTACTCAAGCTATAAGTGGTCTTGGTTGTCTAAATAGCCAAGAAATCTGAAAAACAATTGTGCAAATATGCGAGACAATAGCCTTTTATTAGACCAGAAAGTAATATGATGAAATCCTACAGTGCCTGTAGTGTTTTGCGGATCCCAGCCAGCCATGGAGGCGAGTCTAAGCTAAGATACATGCTAAAATACATAAGCGCGGTGCTTATGGATGTAAACAAACCAGGCAGGAGCTAATTTGGGAACTGTAAACTCACTCCTCCCTAAAGCTTCTCGTAGTTTTCAAAACCATGTGATTACCCCCAAATACGTCACTCAGGGTAAAACCCTCAAACTAGTGATACCTGGCTTTTGATTTACAGAATGGATTTGCAAGTCGTTTTCACATGCTCACTTGTTCGTAAGGTGACCTGGATAACGATTTTGAGGTCAAAAATCTGCGACGTGTCCCTTTAACATTTAAACTTTCTAGCTATTGTATGAGTACAATTTAATGTCTTACCCAAAGTTGTGAGGTATAAAGCGTGCAAAACCTACTCATCAAACCTAATAGACATTTAATTGAAAATGTAATTATGGTTGGCCTCTATTCTAGGGGCAAAACCTATTCTGCTAAGTGTGTAATTGTTAATGACAAAATGAGCCCAGTCATACATTAAGGGTGTGGGATCTACATTATACTTAATGGAACAAATAAAACTGTGATCGCCACCAGAATGACCTTCATGTCTGGAACGATTAAGATTAGAATCGTGCTGCGTCTGCCTGTTGTTTTCACAAACTCGAGCCAACTGGCACGGCACTGGCGTCCTCTCCCGGCTCCCAGTCTGCCGTGGCGACAATGACAACCAGATACCGCATGGCGTGCAAAGATGACAAAAATACTTGCACGCCAAGGGATTGCTAGAACTTCCAGACAAACATCACGCCACCAATCGTGAAAGTCGATAATCGGTTACTTTGCGGAGAAAATGCATTCTTGGCCATCGTTGTCCTCGATCTATAAAAAAAAAATGGGACACCTTCATAGCATCACATTTCTCGAATTGGATTTCGTTTTATTACAAATTGTTTCTTAATAATGTGTATTTAACCACGATGCAATTAATTTTCTTTTACATTTTCTACAGGTGAATTTCACAGCGGTCTACTCAGAGAGTACATTTACATCTGTCAAACTATAATGCCACATGCGCATCCGGTGTGTTCTGCCTAAACCTCGGTGATCCAATAATAACGCATGAAGTCTCGAGTACAGTACACGGCTGAGCAAATCAGATTCTACCTACAGTTTTTTTTACTTCGCATCCCGAATACAACTTCAAATATATCACTATAGTAATCCTTTTTTCCTCAATGGAGAGGGAGATCTTCGCCTCTCCAGTCGCAGCACTGAGGGACCCACCCCTGAGTGACATCACTCCGAACGTACTGTACTAGAGCTCTTTTCGAAACCTGCATCAGCAGTCTTGCCACACTTCAGCCCGCATCCGCAAAGCCCCTGCCTTAACGGGGGCATCATCCTTAGGGCTAGGAATATCCTGAAACAAATAGGCTGCATGACAACAGCACAGCAAAACGAAACATGTCGTGAGAGATTTGGATTTGTGCTCTCAGACAATTGAGTAGCCTACAGGCTGCACTCCATTTGTTGATGAGGACTATAGGCTATATGTTTTGATTTGTGTGTTAGGTTCTTTAGTAGTATTCAATATACTTTGTTAAGTAAGGGGTATGGTTAAAATTCAACTTCAGAAATATGATTGTCTAAAATAAGTTTCAAGTGGTTTGCTGTGGCCGAGCATAATTCTCGGTTATACAGTGAGGGAATCGGCTAAAGATAGGATCAAATAAGAACATCCCATTATGAATATAGGCCTACATATAATTTAATATAGAGTAGACTAGCTACCGGATTCGCATGTCTTTGCAAAAACGACTAACAATCAGTTTTAACTACTGAACCTTTCGATAGGGGTTATAAACATCAGTCAGTGACAGCCCGACAATTGTCCTACAGGACTGCAGCTCAACGCAACACTATTGGCCACATTTACATCCTGTTCTTCACTTTCCACTCAATTATGAGCGGCTGAAATCGTGATTCAACAAACTGGTCAATGAAAAAACATATTATTGATATGTACCATGGAAATGTGATTTAAATCCAAATATTTTAAGGGGTTAGGCCTAATGTTTTGAATATATTCTTTATACAAAATATGTTAAGATTTATATCGCAACATTCACATAGAAACCATGAGTCATGATTGGCAGGCCTTGGTGGATCAGGATCACTTTGGCTATTCATAACTGAATGGATAACTAGCACTATAGGATTTTGCCTAGGCTATTAGTATATCAAAACGAAAGAAAAAAATAACTGTTTTGAAGACCTTTTTACAGACTGATAACAGTCCAAGTGACAAACAGAGAGAGAGTAAGGTAATGGGCTACACACAGGTCAGATACAGTACAGGCCACAGTCTAACACCCATTGTGCCATAGGTCATAGCCTACTTTACCATTAATTAATGACAATTTAAAACCACCACAATATTAACATAACAGAAAGGTTACAAACTGATGAAAGTTTTTATCAGGTCAGTAACTTCTCCCTTTCTCTCGCCTTGGGCCCTCCTAGTTTACCTCTCCTGTCTGGATGACTGTTGCCTGAACCCTGTCCCCCCGTGGTGACAATAAAATGCCTCGGTTACTAGGACTTGCATAAAAGTCCGACGCTTTATAACGTTGCGAGGCAAAGGTACAGCCTGTTTGAAGAAAAAGATTTAGTAACGGTGAGAGATTGGAGTTCTTAGTCCGAGGTCAGAGGGCCAGAGTTACCTTTTACAAGCCCCTCAGGGTGTTTGAGGGGGACCATCAACACAGAGCTAACAGTTACATCCCATTATACCAAAGACTTTCTTTGTCATCAATCAATAGGCCTATCAGTCATTAATTTCACTAGGCAATTATTTGCTTAATTTCATGGGGGGTATGCCAATACCCTTAACATGCAGATTTGATCTATTTATCTATGTATCTGTCTGTCTGTCTGTCTGTCTGTCTGTCTGTCTGTCTGTCTGTCTGTCTGTCTGCCTGTCTGTCTGTCTATCCATCATCTATCCAACTACCTATCTATCTATCCAACTATCTATCTATCTATCTATCTATCTATCTATCTATCTATCTATCTATCTATCTATCTATTTATCTATTTTCTTTTTTCTGCATGCATGTCTGTATATTTGTCTCTCTTAAAATAATTTCCATTTATTTGTTCTATCTTTCTGTCACGACTCAATGTCTGAATATTTTAGGCCTAAAGCCTATTATTTAAATTCCTGAAAGTCCACATGGTAGGCCCGGTCGACTGAGTGGTGTAAGAGTATAGAGGCATTTGGTTAGACAATCAACGCCTTAACAAAATAAAATATTGGACATTGCTAGAACTTAATCGACAGGCCTATATAAATGGTCAAGTGACCAGTGCATAATTATCAAGGAGAGAAAAAGATATTTAAAAGTTGCCTAAGAGTGTTGATCTTTTCACAGTCTTAGAAAGAACTGTTATTGAGGAGGATTTGGTGTGAGATTCCCTTTCAATATAACGGTATTAAAAAGCGTAAAGACTTCGAGACAGAGGGGCGAGGCTGACGTCACAGTCCAAGAGTCACCCGCCGTGTGTTCGGCGTCTCCAAGTAAAGACTTATCTGCAAAAAAAAGGTTCGGACTGACAATGTGGGTGGACAGGGCGTGAAACTACTATCATCATCAGTTTTGAATGAAAGAAAGAAAACATATCTTCAACAAAAAGAGAGGCTCATTCCAATTCAGCTGCGTTGTTAGGACAACGAGAACCATCCCTCAGATGATTAGTTCCACTTCAAAAGAATTTACTTTCCGCGGTGAGAACGTCCCCTTTTGTGTCCTTACACAGGGTTTTCACAACCCAAAAGAAGAATCGTATGCTTAGTCAGTCTGTTTATTTTTTCCTCTGTTCACCCTACAATTGTATTAAATAAATAGGAGACTCGCCACAATGCCCTAGAGGTCTATAAACATGTTCAACTACAGACAAAAAGGTCGAATCATAGTCTGCACCAAAGAATAAAGAAACGTGACCTCAATAGTACAAAACGTGAGACTGAGACGGTGTCACCAATTCCATAAGTTTTAAAGGTAGCCTATTCATCCAGTTCATCCTGTCTGGCAATATAAATAAAACACAAACTATGTCACATAATTAGGGAAAGTTAAGTTCAACCGCTTTCACTTGGGCTTTTCACTGTGGAATTTGGAAAAATCTGCCACCCCTTGCAAAACAGCGCTATTCACTGGTGAGGTTATGAAGCGCGGAATTATGAGAACAAGCCTCATCTTCGAAAACAAATTTTCAAATCACAGATGCATGGATTCTCCTATAGTAAATACTTGCGAATTACATATTTATTTTCAAATTATTCATGACATGAAAATACTTTACATTTGTCATCCTTTGGCTTGTAATGGTTGTGCTGAAACTATATACAAAAATAGATTTGGTCAAAGAAATAATAATTAATAGTTGTATGGGTGTCAACAGGGCCACTTGGACACCTGACCAACTGACCACAATCTAAATATGAGATGAAGACGTATTCTTTGTTACAACTTTTAGAAGCTCCCATTATCATGAGTTATATATGCTGTAGTTTGACCCATTGTGTACATCTGTATTGCATCAAGACAGCATAGGCTACACAGATCCCAGAGTTACTGTAACTGTATCTATCTTTTTGTTTTTTGCTTGCTTATCGCCCTCCATAGCATTTAGCGTGAGCTGTCAGCACACCCATAAACTGGCTCATGATGAGCACATGTCACAAGTATCAATATACTCACTTTATATAGCCCCTCACCAATATCTCAGTGTCTTTGATTATCGTATATTACTGGAGGAGAGTATATTGAGTGAAGCCTCTCCTGGTCTTGGCCCAGGAGTATCCACTTTTCATGATCAGTGATGACTCCCCTTGTGACCTATATTAATATGCTCAGTGCAAAGTGAGCCTCTCGGCACAGGACACACCAGGAGCAGTCCTTTAATGTTGCCAACTGTCAAAGCTTTGATTTCTGATTGATGAGTAAGGACTGTGCAACAACAGAGCTATCCAGCCAGCCATCCAGTCCACCCTCCACAACCTGATCCACCTTCCGCTGTGGCAGAGCGCCTGCCAATCCACACAGCTGGTTTTTTCTTAAATATATCAGGACCACGATGCAGGCTCAGTATAATTGGGGATGCTATGTGCTTGATGAATGGAAGGTTATTGATACACAGTAACTAGGTAGGCCACACCCACAAGCCACTGTTTTCTACAGAGTATGTCAAATCCAATGTTTGAGTCTATGTAGTAAATCACATGGTTGAGGTCCTTGTTACAATGTGCATCAGTATAGCAATGTGCACAGTGGCACAGGGTTCATTTGCATTTGCATACATAGGAAGTTCAAACTATAAAACACTCTTTTATAACTGTTAATCAATAAAGACAAATATAGATTTGGAGGTAAATTGAGCAAAAGGAGAGGAAAAAGTGGGGTAATGAGATGATATTATGGGTTGTTGAATAACTTTGCAGATAACTAGGCCCCCAGCACATAATAACAGTATTACAGTGTAAAAGCAATGTAATAACATGGACACAGTTTAACATCACAGGACATGGACATAGTTTAACCATCACCATTCTTGACACAATACAATCATTTTCTATCAAAGATTGCTGGAAATGAAATGAGGATGAAATGAGGAAATGGAATGAGGATGAAATGAGGAAATGGAATGAGGATGAAATGAGGAAATGGAATGAGGAAATGAAATGAGGATGAAATGAGGAAATGGAATGAGGATGAAATGAGGAAATGGAATGAGGCCTCTTTAGTGCTAAATACTATGTACACATGTGGAAGAAAATACCTTTGGTGTTGTGATGTTTGGTTGAAGTCTACCAGTGGTGAAGTCACAGCTGTGACCTTAACCCTCATCAACACCAGTACCCAAGGAAACACAACATAGCCTCTCTATGGACATAAGTACATTTACCAGGGACTATTCAAGATCAAAAGACAGTGACACTCTCTGAAATAAATACAATTATGATTTAATGTAATGCAGAAACAAATTAAAGCATAGCGAAAACATGCTATTTTCCCCTTCCCATTACAGAGGGAAGAGTTTGACTTGAAAAAAGGACACATTCTTGACTCAAGTGCAACTAATTGCTTCTTTCATCTATCCAATTAAAGGCAGAATTTTAATCCAAGTAGTTTATTTCTTGTTTTGATAACTCATCACGTGCCATTGCCTTTTAATCAGCACAAAAATGTATGCAGTGCATATTAATTCTGCACGCAGGGATGCGCCATTCTGTTATTTACTCTGCTGATTTTGATCATCCTCTCACTGTACAGGGTTCCTCTTGGCCTGCTCTCAGGCCTAATTGATGGCTGTGCAGAAAGTAGGAGGATATGGTGACAAAGCTAACCGCTCACTGTTAACTCTTTCGATTTATCTCCATTTAGGTGTGTGGATGCAGGAGGAGGCTATTAAAATGGTGTTGAGGATCAATTGGATGTTGTTAGTCAGAGACCTCACTAGAGAAAACACCAGGAAAGGTGCCATCGCACCTTGTCATGTGTGATGTTTGCGAAATGCCTCTGAAATCCCTCTACTTTCAGCTGCATCTTGAATACAGTCAGCCTCGTCAGCTCAATTCCCCAGCTCTCTCAGTGATGAAATAACCCAGATCCATGAGGTAATCACAGCCCTCACCCAGACCCAAATGAGATGCTAATATTTTCACTCGGGGAATACAGAAATACACAGCACGCTTTAACAGGTTCTAGAAGGAGGGTATACCTCAAATGCAACTAATCATAGTGCATCCCGTTGCTCTGCTTGACTTGGAAATTGTATATTGTGTACCTCAAATATAAGATCAAATATATGGGTCAGTGGGAATTCTCTGGGAGAGAAAAAAAGAACAAAAACAGAATGAGGAAGGAAAACAAAGAGTAAAATATGCACTGCTAACTCCAGATCTAAGGAAGGCAGTAGTTATTAAGGGAGAGTAACGGCACAGAACATTAATTAACAGAGTTGGTTTTAACTGATTGGAAATATGTCCACACTCACGCATGCAGGCCTAATTATTTCCAACCCTTACTTGTCTGAATAATCTTTGTAAACAAAAGTCCCAGTGACTTAAAATGTTCAAAGGGAAACCTAAAAAAAAGTAGAAATTATCAGAAAGCGCTGTTTCATAACTGATGACCCACGATAGGACGCCCTGAGACCTCCCACTTACTCAGTGGATGTGGTAGGTGTTCTCAGGCATGGCAGATGATGGATATACCGCATGTAAAATACCACCGTCTGTTTCATTATGTCTCTGAATAATAAAATGTGTTTACATAATTATGTCAGTGATTTCTGCTTGCCTCTGGCATCACGCTCATATACTGTATGTGTGTATTCACAATGGCCCACGCTGGTACCAGATGCATTTACTGTGTTTGCCTTTTAACTGTTTGATATGTCTTCTTGTTCATAGAATTGTATCTTGAAACTAACCAGAAGTACAGCGGTTCAAAACAAACACATGCAGAGAAAAGCATGGTGTGGTAGTTTCGGCTACATCTTAATCAGCAAAGAGGGTGGGGGTTCTCTAGTAATGATCCCCTGTACTCTCATTACCTCATTGGTATTATTCAGGAATCCACAGATATCTTCCTAATGAATACATCAAAATGTACATAGTAGCATTAGATGGGCTTCACAGATAGGTATACAAGCTAAATATATAGTTTAAAACAAAATGCAGGCATATTACTTAGCATTTCACTTACATAAGCGTTTTTATTTAAAAAAGAGAATATATCAAACCAATATAAACCACTTCAAAGTTACAGAATACAAAAGCAGCCCCTCTAGAGTGCAGGCCTCATGTAACTTTGTAACAAATCAAAATGGAATACTGCAATGACCTGATATCTGTCAAGCCAACGGGGGTTTTGCATATGCGCTTCATGCACTGAATTTTCATGAGCAATAATTTTTTGTTTTATTTCGTTTTATTGTTTATTCATTGCGACTATTCAGAATTAATATGTTGAGACCGCTTCCGGTTACACAGTGTTATGGTGTGACTCTTACATAATGAAGAGAATAACATGTGTGACATTCACAACACCAGTACTGCAGGTCTATGATAATGGGAGATATGGGTGTGGATCTGGGAATGAGTGCTAATTACCCCGGCTATATCCCTCTCTAATAAAGGGCTAAGGGAACTCTAGGAAATGCACTCTGTTCTTATATGGGGATGGATTTTCTTATCCACCCAATCAGTACATCTGAAACACAGGATTATTCCCTGGGAGTTGAAATAGAAATCGTAATATCTGCTTGGTCTTTTTTGAAAGTCATTGGTATTGAGGATATGTGAAAACTTTACCGTTTTAAAAGTCTTGTTAATGAAAAGTAGAATCAGAGATAAGTACGGAGGTGAAATCTGTCCCGTCCTGCATGATTCGGCCCACAGATCCCCACAGGGACACGTGAGGCATCAAAAGGGACAAAAAGAGTGTGTCACCCCACTGAAAACTCAGTCGCTTTCGATCTTGAATGTGCAATTGAGTACACACACCCTGAGAGGACACACACTCTGGATCACATTACCATATCATAGCACATGTCCAATAAAAGGTTATGCTACCTTATTGATCGTCCAAAGATGAAGGGACAGTCCACTACTCTCCCGCTCCCACCCTAAATCCACTACCTGGGTTCCTCAAAGGCAGACTGGTGTCTGCTCACCCTCTCCCATGCTCTTTTATGCTCCCCACCTCATGGCTACTAACTCCTAACCTTCAGAAGTGCCAAAATTACACATTTCTTGGCACTTCCCTCAGTGCTGTGCTCTACTTACATATCTAGTTTTTTGGGGGTTTGGACAAATAGCGCAGCGCAACCAAGAACCTTCTGAGGTTGTATCTCATATCTCCTAGTACCGTCTCCTCGTTGCCTTCACCTTTGAACCTCTCCATCTCTGCCCTACACACTGTGGGGTCAGCGCCACAACAAATCCTATTGGTCCCCTCCATTAATGTCACGGCCTTAAAGCAACATATCCCCACAGTGCTAGAGCTTGCTCTAACTGTAATTGAAATGGCCCAAGGGGAATTCCTTGGTTCTGGTTGGCCCTTCATCCCCCCATCCCCCACCCCACATCCATCACTGTAGAGTTTGGCCCCGAGGTGCTCTTGTAATGCTGAGAGGTTAACAGCTAGATCGCCACGCACACGCTCACTTACTGTCTCCTGAACCGCGGTCCCTCAGGCCCCAAGCGTGTGCACATGCAGTATGACACCGGCAGAAAAACCAACGGCGTACAGCGTCATGTCAAGTACACATTCGCTTAGCCGCCGCGCGCCGAGGAGCGTTAGCTTGAGAGCATCAACCGCCGCGCGTTCAGCAAATGGATGGACTTCAATGGGGATGTGATCAGAAACACCATCCTTCCTTCAGATGTCGAGTTCACAGGCTTGATTACACAGCCCCCTCGCGACGCATCCTGCTACAGATAAAATTAAACACCCGCGATTACACACCGCTTTGAAATACCCTGGACCGTGATCAATGTGATGCCTTATTTCAAGCTCAACCTCAAAAGATGGAGATTTGAAGATTCATACAAAAAAGTATTCAAATGCTACGTATACATATCACAACAGCTGCAAATTGTTACTAATGAAATTTGATGGTGTTGAGAGACAGTAAAGACAACAGGGACCAAAGGTCTCCTGGTGCTGTGGTTGTCAAATCTTTGTCAAATTCTGCTCTTCGGGCGTTCTGATCAAAGCCTCTTTAACATTCTTTTACAAGTGCTCAAAATGCACTCTGTATAAACGATGTAAATCATTAAGCAACAACATGAAAAAATAACGGCTAATTTCTCAAAGATAATAACCAGCTGCGATGGAGAGCAGGAAAAAGCCCAGAGATTTACGCTCCAACGTTCTGTTATCTGGCTCTTCACATACATGAAAGCCGCCAGTTGCCCTTGCCAAGTAGTGGAGGACATTAAGGCAGCCGTCCTAGTTGATCTCTGATGACAAGGATTTGGATGGGAGATCAGAAGCAAGGGGGCCGAAAGCTATGGTCATCCCCCTGAAGGGATGGCACTACCCCTCATGGGTCTCAGGCTTGCTCAAAGTTGCCCCATCTTCAAACATCCCAACAGAAAAAAACCTTAGAGATGTGGATTTTGAAAGACGGACACAAAGGATTCAGTGCGTTCCCCTTTGGAGCACATGGGGCCCCCAACAAATAATGTGGACCTCCTCTCAGAGGGTCTCCTGTCGACTTGTTGTTGCATGAGATAACCATTGTCAGCCGCGTGGGCAACTCCTGAGCTGATTGGCTCAGAGGAGACCTTTAAAGTCTCACGGCTGCCCAGAGACTGGCTCATCAGAAACTGTCAGAAATATCTCTTATGTAAGGCAGGGATAATGAACGGAAGAAAAAGGGCAAGAAAAAAAGACATATTTTTAAGAACCATCCACAGGGGTATGTTGGAATGCTTCAAAAGACAGAAATGCATCAGATACCGCAACGGGCGGGGTCCTTCAATCCTCCCAGCTGCATCTCCGCAGTTTCTACGATACCATGTTTGCCGGAGTAAGTCTGCACCATGCGAAGAACGTCAGAGACCATAGTATTTTGGGGGGCTTGGGTCTTAAGTTGACAGTGGAGCCCCAATTGCGAGGTGTGAATAGAGGGCTGTTTTAATAAGCCCTGGTGCCGGCTGAGCCACACAGGGGGCTGGCACCAGCACCGACACCAGAAAACTGCACTGCAGATGAAGATGAGAGAGAAATCCAAGGGATCGGTCTGGCCACGTCAAAAGATCAGAGCTCAGGGGCTCTCTGCTATCTGATTCACCATTCATTCTGATGTCCGCAAAGCACAAACAAATACTATGCTCTTGTCCGCTCAGCTGTAATCATTGCATTGTCTTACATAAGAGTCATGGCTGCTGCTGGTATGTTAATTGTCAAGTTGTCGAATAAACACGGGGGACATGAATCAGAATACCTTGTGAATGTTCTTTGACAACCCATGACTCTCCTTGAGTAACATGTGTTTCATCTCCATGATAGCCTGATTATGAATCGTACGACCTAACCTTTACAATCAGTGTGTGTGCGCCTGCACAACTGCTCTCATTGCACATTGTTAGCAACAGACCTGCATGAGTGCCAAGCCCCTCTGAGCCTCACGTGCTCCATTTGGGAGAGGGAATGGAAATGAAAATGAAATTAAATGAAACCATCGAATGACAGAGAAGGCAGAGGCGCAGCTGCATCCAGTTTACCACGTAAAGGGCTGCAGTGTTTGTGGTGACAAGCTAGGTCCAGATGAGAACACAAAATGTGCTCGTACACAAGCGGAGCTTCGTATGTTGTGGGGGTAGAGAGAAAATGGTGGAGGACACCTACCGACCAAAGGACCACACAGACGAGTATGCAGAGATTAGGGAGCCAGTGTGAAGGAGTCATGGAGGGTGAGGATAGCCAGGAGCAGAGGGGGAGAGGCAGATGAGAGAGAGGAATGAGAGGAGGCGGCAAAAAAAAGGAGGGGGTGTGCAGGGATAATGAAAAGAAAACCGAGTTAGCAAGCAACAACACTACTGGCTTGACCTGGGGAAAATGGAAAAAAGCCAGGGATCCAATTAAAATCACACTTGGTCAGCCTCATCCCTGCCACCACCACCCCTTCGCCATGCTGACGTAGTGTCACGCCGGCCCTAGGGTCAGAGCTCCACCTTGACAGTCGGGAGTGGGCACACGCGTGGGAGTCGCATAGTGAAGGTTGCAGAAGACGTCTTACATGGCGGCGATGATGCGTCACGCTCAAAGCCCCGGCATGACAAAGCGACCCACCCTCTGACACACTGGTGGGAACCTGCCCAAGTATGTCGTAACAGGGTCCCGAGATTGGATCGGCACAATGCATGCGTCAAGTGCGATGTTAATTCAACTGATTCCACGGTGAAACTGACGTGAAGTTGAATGTTACATATGCAGCCCCCCAAAAGGCGGATGACTCTTGTTGCTAGGCAGAAATAATACTAGTAAAGATGGCGGACAATAAACAGCAAACTGGGAAGAGGGGGTCCCATCATCCAGTAGCAGGTGTGATTAGCAGGGGGAGGGGAGGGTGTGGCAGGGCTGGGTGGTTAGCAGGGGGAGGGGAAGGGTGTGGTAGGGCTGGGTGGTTATGGAATATTGCCATTGCTTTGTCAGTGAAAAGAATATAGAGAAGGATCTGTAAACACTTTCTGCATTTCTAATTTCAGTTCCGGCCTTCGTGTGTACACACCCTCACTGTGCTTGCATAACAGATCAAATGAAGAAATAGATTTTTTCCCAAGCAAACAGAGACATTTTCTAGGGCAATTACGAGCACAATGGCATTACTGTCTTCCCTAAATATGTTTTCTGAGAGAAGATTTACCATCTCGGGAGGAAGACAAAAAAAGAGTGAGAGAATAATGACATAATGAAGGCTACAATACACAGCTCAATTACTGGGGTTAGGGTAGGACAGGTTTAATGGTGGAAGGGAATACTAAATAACCTCACCAACCTCATTTGCCTCAGAAAAACTCTTAGATGAGCAGTAGGAAAATATAGTAGGTGAACACTTTGATCTAAAGTACCTCTAATTCGTCACAGAAAGAAAAACTATGTTTAATACTTCAGAATCAGTCACAAGTTGAGGTACTGCACATATTTCTGACATTCAACTACCCACCACTCTTTAAACATTGTTGATAAATAACAGTGTTTTCTCCAAGCTGAAGTTCTGATATCTCTACAGCATATCATGATCCCATTTGAATAGTACTTTAACAACAGTTGCATTGTAGTGAAAGTTGGAAACACAAAACATCAAGTAGCCTAGTTTCGACAGCACTGCACATCGACTCACTCTCCCAAAAGCAAATAGTCTCAAGTCAAACTATCCAAAGTGGCCATCTTACAAGTAAGGGGATCCTTGTGGTGCAACTGGCGGATGAATTTTCAGACAGATGGCTTTGGTCTCTGACACGCTTGTTATTTATTTCCCTCAGCTGACATGGAGGGCAAAATCCCAACCGTGGGCTAACTCAGTGGGGTTTAAAAAATACGCCATCAAAACATCCTGCCTCCTCAAAAGAGGCATCCTCATGAATATCGTGTATGACATACATTAATACAGCACACTTCAGTTTACATGAAAGCCTTAACAGGTTTATCATCATTTGCAGGAATCCTGAAGTGCTACCTTGTGAGGAACCTGGGTATGCTGAGCTTGCGTTGGTAAGGTACTGGACTCTAAGCAGCCATGGAGAGAGTGTTTAGGTGCCGGAAATCATCCAAATAAATAATACAAAGAAAAAACAGCTTTGAATGGCAGTCTATTGGTATCAAGAGGCTGCAGGTGAGGCCTAATTATAGCAGAAAAACAAGAACATAAAGCGGCCACTCTGTAACCATGACATTTATACAGGCTGTGACATCATCATTACGTGACCCTAGTAGGAGGAAGAGTCATGCAACAAAAATGTACATAACGGTTGTTCTGATTCAGGACAAAGATGTGTTCTGCACTGCTTGCTTTACACTAGTACAACCTCACTTACTTACATAGCATAAGTTGGTTTGTATTAATCTGCAACACTTTACATTAAGTCGCCCCTATACCTGAATAGTAATTCAGGTCACATAGTCATTTCTGTAGTAATAAGTAATAAACATGTTATTACGTAGTATTTTGGTAATTCATGGTATATTGAGCTGAGCAGTTGGTGTTATGCACAGGTGGAATAAATAACAGTCCTTATTCCATTTGAGTATCAACACCAACCATTCATCTCCATTACTACACAACTACAAACCAACCTTTAATGTACTATGTAACAGCTTGTTAATACAACGCTATTTATTACACAGTTATTACACAGGTATAGGGGCAACCGAATGTAAAGTGTGACCCACTGCTGAATTATCACTAATGCTTACTTACAACAGAGATTTGGTTTGGTGTTGTGTGGGAAAGACAAAACTGTCAGCAAAACAAAAGCTAAAACTCTAGTTTAGTCTTGTGGTCTAGTCGTATTTACCCCATGTCATACTGGGCCTTTTCTAACTATCCCAGTAACCACACTCCAGTTTGACCACATATACTGTGTCAGTGGCAGTCTAGGTTGGTGACTACTAACTACATCATTGCTGTCTCCACATATTTAAAATAAGCTAAACAGTATGGTTTTAGGGTAATGCAAAATAAACCCACCTCCTTTTTGAAATATGGGACGCACAGGATGAGATATTCCATAATAGTCTCCTCAGCTATCAATCATCTTTTTGTCCATGGGAGTAAAACTCCTTGACATACCCAAGGGCGTTGACAGTAAAACCCTGGTCTATAGGCAGTGTGATTTAATTATTTTCTGAATGAGCTGACAATGACGTCATGATTGTGATTTGTGACCCCTAAGTTGTGGCAAGGCTACTGTAGAATTACCTCATTTCCAGCTTGACATGAGGACACACAGACAGCTATTGCTCGCATCGTCTCCAGCTTGTCACAAATAAGCGGCCTAGTTAGCTGTGCTGAATTCTGTGGTCACTGTTTTTTCAGTGGCTCTCCCTTTTAAGTTGACTGTAATGATTTTTGCCAGAGGCTCCATCTTTGGCAGTGGGAATTGGGTGTGTAAACTGTGAATGAGTTATATTATTGTAATAACTACCCAGGGATGAAATTAGCCATTTCAACAGTAATGTACTAGGATCATTAGTGGCCCTACATTCGGAAAAAAGCAAAAGGAAACACAAGTTGAGATGGATGTTAGTAGGCCAGGGTAAGAGGAGGTGTCTTACAGTATTACTACTGTATAACAATAGCAGGTGAGTTAGACTGGGGTACCAGAGACACAGAGACGCGTGAAACAAGAACACAGTGTGTAATGCAACATAGTATAACACAACACCAACACCACGGGAAGGGGGTGTAACGGATTAATAAGAGTTACAAAGTACTTTGTACTGTAATCTACACTCAGATATTTTAATTGGCATGTGTACTCCTGTTTTTCTAGATTTCCTCATGTCAACATCATGTTGACTCTAACTTAGATTTTCATTATGTTCAAGCGCTGACAAACTAGCATGATGCATTGTAATGTACGCCCTCTTGAAAATAATGAATGCATCATTTTCAAACCCATTTAAAACTGACGCACCGACACTTCGTAAAATCTTATTGAGAGAGAGTGGGAGTGTTTACAAAACATTCTCCCAGGGATATTGTCATAGCTACCTCTAAGACTGGAATTCAGTCAGGAGCTCAGTAGCATGCTCACGTCAGGGCAGAAGGACATTGTTAGGTACACATCACTTACACGGAGCACAGACATAAGAATGAACCTCTTGTAATGATGAAACAAATGGGACAGAAACTTTGCTAAAATTTCCCAGATATTATTCTCACTAGAGGAGTGCAGAGTAATTTGTTATGTGTCTAAACAACAATGTAATTCATAAGACAATGTTTTAATGGTGAAGTAAAACCAAGATTCTTAGATTGTAATTGAATGTATTTTCTCTGCAGGAACAATGCTATTTTTCCGTAGTGCAAGTTTGATTGAATTTCAACTTGTAGCTATAGTCCTTGTAAACTGGGCCTTAGGGAGACATTACTTTTGCTAAACAAATCATTGTGAAAATTAAATGTCACATTATTCATTATTCCACACTGGTCCAATAATGTCATATTTCACAGTTCAACATAGTAATGGCATTGCAGAAGAATATTTTGCCTTTTCAGCTTAGACCACCAATCTCTGAAAACATGCAAAAACCAATAAAATACCTGGAACAATCAGAAATTGAAGAATTGTGTTTTGGATTTCACATTCAGCTAAGAGCTACAACTTCAGTAGCCTTGTTTGAGTGGTTTATGTTCCTGGGTGGAATGCGCAGAGTTTAGGAGGCTGGAACATACATTAGAGGCTAATTGTATTGTAATATAGTGGCGAGAGGGCTGTATGGGACTCTGGTCTTCACTGGACTGTGCTACCTTTAGAAATGACGAAGGGCGAAGACCCATGCCGTATTACTGAGGTGAGCGTAGTATGTAGACCTATGTTTTGGTGAGTATATCAACCGCTAACGTCAAAAACAGATTTCCTCTGATGCACCATGATAGGCTACCATAACCTGAAACCAACAGAAAGCGCTCTATATCCAACCGTGAATCAAAGTCCAAATTGGCGCCATTATTCAAGGTTGGGCCTGTCTGTGCTGAAAGGAGAGTTACGTACATCCAATATTGCACCGGAGCTCAGCCGGGCCTCCACATGACCTCGGTTTTACACGATTTCGAATTTCGTGACATTGATACCCATCAAATGGGAAATGGTTGACTTTTTGCGCATAGGACTCTAACGCATTGGATAGCCTTGTTTAGGCCTATGGTCAGCTACATCAATACGTCTTTAACAGGTTCCAGTGTATTTCATTAAATACGAATCCAATTCCAAGAAACCTGGAATGGTATCTATGGCTATATAGTAACATTGAAATAAACAAAGGGCGCTGAATCTGTGAGGAGTTACTGTGGCACTATAGCACATAGTCTTTGAGAATGCCTTGGGCTTAATCACACGGTCTGATCAAAGAGAATAGAGACACTTTAATGAAATATTGAATACATAATTAATGTTACAGTATGTACAGTAGAATTTTAATTAAACATTTTAATTCTTATCGTGGGGACCGCGGACTGTGTTTTCAACTGATGCCGAAAAATATATTTTACACAAAAACGCATAAAATATCCATATAGAATGCGAGTATGATGTGGAGGGTAACGGAGGGGGCAGCGGGCGGAGAGGGGGTCGTGTATCAGAAACTATACATTCCAGTCTTGCTTGGAAGAAAGAACAGGCTGAAATATGTATAATTCACTTTCCTTTCATCTGATGTTTAACATGATATTTAACAAAATGAGTGCAATTGCCCTTATGCTCAATTGCTACCTTTGAAGGAAAGATTAAAAACCCTCGCAAGTCATGCAATTTGCCCTCAGAATTAAACTTGAGGAGAAAATGTGGATATTTTAAATAGTATTTTATTTGTTTCTGCTTTACTATAAAGAGGACATAAGTAATGCATGTTTTCTATACTTTCCCACAATACAGGACATTTACATTCCACGAAGACCCTGGCTTAGCTGGTCCATGGCCTCCAAGTATTATACAAGTAGGCTACATTTCCTTTTTACAACATTTGTGTTACTTTCCTCTGGTATTTCATATAGAGTATATCGAGACAAATACACAATCCCGTTGAATCCACTTTCCTTATCCTATAGCAAGTATCAATGATAGTGGTTATCATTTAACGTATGTACAGCATTTGTATTCATGATGTTCTATTCTAACAACTCTACATGAGGAGGAATGAATGCTTATTGTACACGTGTGTTAAAATATAGGCACGTTACTCACAACTGACAAGCGAAACCCACCACAAATAGGTCTGTGTGCACCACACAGAACAGTTAAAGCTCACCATCACCAATTTCGTTGCACATATTACACAGTAAGTTTTCAAAACTACGACGCATAATGACTTCAACCTGGCACATATTACATCATCCACAAAAATGCACTTATCTAAGCAAGTTAACAGTTGTCATTACAAAATAGATCCAAGTGTTTAGGCCAACGTCATAGGGGCTACATAACTGGCTCACATAGATGATATGTCGTTATTACATTGCTTTGGTGAGAAAGAGTCCACGCCACTATGGCACGTATACCACCCATTGACAATACTTTTTTGAAAGGGTGAGCCAGAGTTATACGTCCTTGAGCTCTGTGCGAAACTGTGGCCTGCCTGGCTGCATGGGTATTGGGAAGGCTCGGGTCTGTAACTGCTCCTCTGTATCAACAATGGATCCAAGAGGGACTGTGACCTATGTGTAGAGTAGTCCAAACTGTTGTCGAATGTGTGATGGAAACGTGACCTCAGAGTTGACTCGTTTCGAATCTCTGGGGATAAGGACTCTTGAGAGGAGGCGGGGGGCTGCGCGCGAGTCACGGTGGTGGACGAGGCCGTTTCGACTTGATCCGTTACTTCGGGTGACCTGCTGGTCTCTGCAAGGTGTTCCCCGTCCCCTGCGCGTCCATCGCCGCTTTTCGCGACGTAGGCCTTGCAGTGGAGCTTCATGTGCTTTCGCAGGGAACTTGGGTGGGTGTAGCACTTCTCGCACCCTGTGACTTTGCACGTGTAGGGCTTGTCACTGGAGTGCACATGAGAATGCTTCTTTCGGTCGCTGCTGTTAGCAAACCTCCGATTGCAGCCTTCGAACTCACATTTAAAAGGTTTTTCACCTATATGTGCAGAGAGAGAAATGACCGCGTGTTACGACAGGGAGCCTGGTCAGCATAGGCCTACACTAACAGGACAAATGCAACCTCTAGTCTCGGGGTTAGCGTTAGTATGGACTAATTTAAATGTATAGATTAAATTGCTGCACATTTCCACATTAATAATGCTGATATTAGCCTGCAATTGGGAGCAATAAGTCCAAGGTACGATTTAAACATTGACTGGGGGTGCTCAACGTGGATATATTTGACACAACATTGACAGTTTAATTCTTATAAGGGTTAATCTGAAACCTGGTGTAGGCCTTTCCTAAAATATACATAGGCCTATTGGATTGTCGTGTTGTTTCAACATTTTTGGTAATTTTTCGTGTGCATGGATTCCAATCGTTCACATTAAACATTTGGAAAAAGTATGAAGTGTGATGTAAATTAAATTGTGTAGCCTAATTTAGGCCCTACACCCAAAAATCTGAAACTTACAGTCCCACTTCCATCTCTCATTTCGAGAGCTCCTGCCACATGAAAACTGCAGAACCACCATTGCAACTAGTGAAGCAGATAATTCCCTAAAAGTTTTCTTTCACAATAACTCTATTGATGTAGCCTAGTGAATGATTCACCGCAAAGGCAGCACCAAATCGTTTTTCAGGAATAAATGTCAAACACGCAAGTGTTGAAGCAATAATATGTGAAGATGTTACAACAACGCTCTCCTAATATAGTGTAAACAAGGTAATAACACGGAAATAGTATTCCTACAGAGAAATTAGGCATGTAGGCATACTATTGAAATAGGCTACATAAGGGTTAATGGCAAAATTGTGGGGGGAACTGGGCTATCCTCGTCTCAAAAAGCAGACACAAAAACATGATATATTTGTTTAAATATTACTTGATTTATTAGGTGTTTTTATTGGATGAAAATAATTCATATGATTAAGTGCTATTTTCATCCATCAATTCGGTCTCTGCTACTCAATTGGAGAGCCATTGGCCTACAGTCAGTCACTGTAAAACAGATTTTGGCGAGTATATTTCGACGTTAATGAATAGCTCTAAATGGCTCTTGCGTACCTTTTAATAAATCTTAATCTGTGTGTGTGTGTGTGTGTGTGTGTGTGTGTGTGTGTGTGTGTGTGTGTGTGTGTGTTTGTTAAATCAAACAATTCTACACCCCCAAAAAAGGCTGCTTATTTTTGCGCACACTATATTCCTATTTCGTCTTTATGACAAAGACCCTGAAGACTCTATTATGAAAGATAACTATAAATATGTTAAATAACGTACGATCTAAATTTCCACTGCACTTTTAACATTTAAATCATATTGATCCCTGTATAACTAAACAGATATCCGACTACAAAGGCAGTGGTGTGTATACCTCATAACCTACTTGGCTGCATGTGTTCTACTACAGCACTCGCAGCGATGTTCCTGCGCGGGCGCAGAGAGAGAGAATCGTCCCTACTGGGGCTTCAACTGAGCGCATCGTAAACGCTACGTCACAACTCTCCGGTGTCCCGGCATTTATTTATTTATTTTAATGAATGAGTGGGAGAGGCACCCAAACAACTGGGCCTGAAAAAGACTTGTTTGTACCAGCTTTACTACAGGTCATTTGCCCTACTATTTTCACTTATTTATGATTCTTTTGTGTACAACTAGGACGACCACAAGAAAAACAACAACAACCATTACATTTAAAAAGTTATAACAATATTAAAACTACATTCACTACAACAGCACCATCGCCAACAAACAACAACAACAACCAATAATCATCAGAATAATAATCATAATAATCATAATAATATGTAGGTTTTAATTTATCAAATGTTAAGCAGTTAAATGTTACATTTAATTATACAGATACATACTGACACTCAAAACAATCACAAGTTTTGTCTAAACAATTGTTTTAACTAATCTTAATGTTTTTGAGTGCCCTACAATCTCTCAATCTTTTAAAATATATATGAGACGATATTTTTGATGATAATATTTTCATGGAAAAACAATTATCCGAAGTAAAATATAAACAACATGAAATACTACAAATAGGTTTATGTGAGTTTAACAACATTTACTCACATTATGGAGGAATATATTTACCAACATTGCTCATTGGTTTGATATATTTGTATTTTCATATTAACCTATTTATAGAGAGCAAGTATTATTATATGATTATTATGATTATGATTATTATTATTATTGCTGCTGCTACTAACCTGTGTGTGTCCTCTTGTGGATCTTGAGATTCTCTGATCTTGCAAAAACTTTTTCACAGCCATGGAAGGGGCAGGGAAAGGGCTTTTCCCCTGTGTGGACTCTGACGTGGTTCACCAGCTTGTATTTGGCTTTGAAAGGCTTTCTCTCCCTCGGACAATTCTCCCAGTGACACACGTATTCAGAGTGCTCTGGTCCTCCGACATGTTCCACTGTCACATGGGTGACAAGTTCATACATGGTCCCGAAAGTTCTGGCACAGGGCTGCTTCCCAACCCCCTCTAGGCTGTCACTCCACTTGCACACCAGTTCGTGCTTCATGTTTTGCTTGGAGCACCTGAGGAAAGCGTCTCCCCCTCCACGTTGAATTGCCATATTCAGCGGTTTGTAAAGACCCAGAAACTGTGTGACAAGTTGTTGGCTGTTCCCCCTCGGGCCGCTGATAGCTTGGCCATACGGGTGCGTCCGGGTGAGGAGGTCCCCAGGTAGACCCAACATCACTTGGCTGCCGAGGTCTCGGGTTGCGTCGGAGGAGCCATGGGCCTGCTCGTGATAAGCAGTGAAAAAAGCATGGCTTCTGCTATCTCTATAGCCAGTAAGGTCACGATACCTTCCAATCCCGCCATGTTGGTTCGTTCTTGATGCCAGTTGATCAGTGACGGGTGGCATGCCGGCTCCAGAAAGATTGGCTCCAATGATAATGCCCCTAGGGTTGTGCTCTAAGCGGTGGCAAGGGTATCCAGAGTCTGAAAAATGGGGAACCGAATGGTCAACATATGCAGTGGACCTCGTCTCGGGGTAGTCTCGCAAATTGTGCGAGGGGCAGAGTTTTAAGGAACTGCCAGTGGGGTGCCCCATGTGCTCCCCTGCCAAAGGTGGCAGCACCACGCTGGGTTCAGTATTGCTCTCCCCGGGGTTGACGCAAGAAAGAGGGCAGCCACTAAACCTCGACAGGCTTGTCATGTTTTGTTGTGAGTTTTGCTATGAGTTTGCAAAATCAACGAATTCAATTCTCAAGATTTAACTAGAAATCTTGTTTCCATTTTCCTTGCTGTATATCATCTGCATGTGAAATTCTTGGCCGTGAACTTCGCAGGAGCAAGAACCAGACTCAAGTTCGTTAAAGTTGGTGTGAGTCCCATGCCGTTCACTTTGCCCTCTTGATTTGTGGCAATAACCGTGGTTGTAAAAATGCTTCGAAACAGGCCATGGTGCAATATAAAAGCACAGCAGGCAAACCTGCTTTTAAAAAAGGGCGCTTTGGGATTGGTTGGAATGTGCTATGATTGACAGGCTCTGGGTTTGTTTTAAAAGGGACACGCAGGCGTTCACTGCACGACTCCGTTTTCAAATATCGCAAAGAAAATGCTTTGAAATGTGCCGCCTATACTTTGCCAAATATTGGTGCATCTTTGACTTCTTGCGCCATATTACAAGTGCATCTTCGTCCATTTCTAAATATAAGGAATCCAATGTTGGACATGTCTTGCTATACGTGTGGAAAAAAGTCTAATAAACCTAATCAACATATCGAAATGCAATGGTTAAGAAAAATAACACAATAACTTATTTTTTATTTTACTGGAAAGATGGGTTACAAGAATCACAAAGTGAGTTAAGATTCTCATTTACAAATATGTCCTGAACAGGAAGGGTAAAGCAACAGAAGAAAAGTGAAAAGATAATCACATAGGCTTACAATATCAAGACTATAGCAAGGCTTATACAAAAAACACAAACACAATTTTGCCAACCGGTCCATAGGCAACAAGTAGCCCGCAGCAATAAGTAACAAAACTTGATCTGACTGAAGATACAAGTTTTGTTCCAAACCATTTTAGCTACATCAAGAATCCAGACTAGTCTGATTACAAATATGATTAAATCAGTGTGTAGCCTAACGCATTTCACTGATCTTGTTGAATGGTTGGTAAAATGTTATATCTTCAAAGATTGTCTGTGACGCTTTAAAACAAACATTTGATTTGCATTAAGATATTAACTATTTGTATTGAATTTTTTTTTTTCCATTTATCTTAAAATATTAGTATAGCCCACATGTGTACGTAGGCCATTATTAGAATAGTTTTCCAAAAGTGTGTTCACTGTCTTCGGTTAGGCTATTCCCATGCGCAGTATATACTTCTCAATTTTGCTGACAACTCTATGCAGAGTGTATTTTCTCTCTCATGACAGAGGCAACTGATTTAACGTGCACGTTCAGCAAAGTCAACCTTTCTATATCTAGTCACACTTGCTAGTCAACCTTGCCATATCGAGTCACACTTGCTATATCTAGTCACATCCTATAAGCGAGGTTGTTACTGCTGTCACAGTAATTCCCCACACTGTCATGTCTTAACCATGTAACGTCTTATGAAAAAATAATCAAATATACAATATGTTACATTGAGTGGTCGTTATTCAACGACCAGAACATGTCACTTCCAAAAATGAGCAATCACGAAATGTACTTCTAGGGACATTAGAGCGCAGTGAAAAGGAGAACTGTGGCCAGCGATGCAGGAACTCGTCTCTCCAGCCTGGCAAACGCAGGACAAATAGTAACATATCCTGCCAACGGATTAAAGTTGCATTTAGCGGGTTTTAGTTGTAAAGTAATCTAGTAAACAGATCATACGTTTTCATTTGGTATATAGTCTTATTTTTTTTTTAATCATTTGTCATTAGTTTGGCTGGGTATGGCCATTTAATTAGTAAACTATCATTTTACCATGTGCATTTTCCTTCAACTTTGAAAGTCCAGTTTCAACATTGTGGTTCTGGCGTCACATCAAAATATTCTAGAATGAGACAAAGCGACCAAGGGGCCCACTTGACATAGTGCCGCAAAACACAGACAGCCATTGGTCTAACTCTGTAATTATAGCCCTAATAGATGCACATGCTTGTCAACCTTTAACCTTCGGTGCATTTCCGAAAACATTTTGAGAGGTAAAAACCATCATTACATATTTAAATGTTGCTAAAACTGAATGTTTTCTGCCACTAACCTAGGCTATACATAGTTGTTTCCAGTTTTTAAGGGGAGGAGGGGGACCTCGTCTTGAGCTAAATTGTCAAACAGTGAGTAGGTTAATAATCCAAGAACAACTCTTATTTATGATTCATTGTTAGCCTATCAATAGGAATGCATATGCTTACCATCATCTAACTGACCAGTGTATTCGCATCACCTTCCGTTTAGGCCCGCTGGGCCTATGTCTGTCAGGTGATTAGTTAGAGTAGCCTACTTCATAACTATGATCTCATTTGATAACATAGAACGCATTTTCACAATATCCCCCAGTAGTGTTTAGTTCATGGAAATGTTTACGTGAATATGGTGACTTTGCAGTGTGGCCTATCATTTAATATTAGGCTATGTTAATTCGTTATTTCACGATAATAAAAAAATAACATTCACAAGAAAAAAACATAAAAACAATTATTCAGTTTAATCAAATCAAATTCATTATAGCTATATCTAACAACATAGTAATACATCCTGATTGGAGCTCTGTGGGGAGAAAAGGACAATCAAGAAGAAGTAATTTCCTGTCATAAGATGAAGCTAGATCACTCTTTAATTATAAAGCAGAGAATAGTGCCCACCTGCATAATCATTCATTTCACCTGGCTGACCTTTAGGTTAAAGGTTGAACTCCTACAAACATAATAGTACAAGTACAAACATAATAGTACATCAGATTGGAACATCACAGCAAGGCATTAATTGGTTGAATAACTTTACCAGAGGCTTAAAAGTTTGTGTACATGTTATAGGACAGCTAACATGTTGATAGAAATTGCGTCATTGTTAGTAGTTGTACTTAAGTGCGTATTCAGCAACCCTGCCCTGTGCATTGTGCATTTGTAATACTGTTGAGTGGAAACATGAGGTACGGTCAACACTTCAGTTGTGACAAATATGTTCTATACATCATATACATGGGGCCATCACATTAGTATCATGGATGACAGTCACTGTGTGACAGAGGGTGAGAGACCACATGTAATCAGGCTAACAATCACACACAAAATGTCACGCTTCCAACATTCAAAATACACATATCAGAAAATAACACCTACATCCACATACCGTATGAGGCCCAAGATCACTGCAGAGTCCAAAAAGATGAAACCACAACTGAAAAACACCGGTTCATATCAAAATATTGGTATGAAGACAATATCATAACAGTAACTGAATATCAGCGCAATGACATAGTAATGAAAGTGTATTTATTTAACGCTAAATAAGCTTTGTTTTGCTTTCTTAATAATGTGCATGCGATTATCAAAATACTGGTCAAAATGGCATCCGTCGCCATGTTAGAACAGACCCTCAGCAGGCAACAGTGCACAGTACACAAGACCAGGCTCACTGATCAGAACCTGTCATAACCTCATCCTATAAGGTTTCCAATAGGTAGACCTGGCCACTAACATTAGACAGCGACAGTGTCAGTGTCATTTATTAATCTGTAGAGATGCAAATGTACAGAAACTGGCAGTAGCTTTCTGCACTGTAAGTCACACATACCCAGTACCCATCTACAACCAGCGGAAGTAGAAAAAAAAGCAAAAAAAATATTATCAATTCATTGCATCCTTTTTACCCCTCAGTGTTTTCTTGTAAATATCAGACTGTACATATTGTGTGTGTGTGTGTGTGTGTGTGTGTGTGTGTGCGCGCGCGTGTGTGTGTGTGTGTGTGTGTGTGTGTGTGTGTGTGTGTGTGTGTGTGTGTGTGTGTGTGTGTGTGTGTGTGTGTAATATGATAATGGATGAGTCTAGGAGGCACTGCTCAGTCCTGCCATGACTTTTAGATTAAATAACACGTTTGAGGTGAGGCCATTTGCAGACAGATGTTCCAGTAAATCACAGCAAGGGGTCAATTAGCCATATTGATAAGCCATATCACAGACGTGATGAGGAAGCCAACAGGCAGTCAATGGTGCATATCTTCAACTATATAATCGACTAACTTACTTCAGCTGACGACAGAAAACTGAAGCGTTTACTATCATGCTTGAAATGTGCTTAGCTTCCCTTATCGTTTGACTGGGATATTAGGAGTCCACAGGTGAACCCTGCAAGACAATGACTGGGCAGCCTTGTGTCTCTGAGATAGTTTACATGTCAGGAAAAAATACTACCATCAAAATGGAAGACAATAACACTGCCACTTTCCACACATCACAGGTTTACAACGTATAGGTTGAGATTGACACGTACATATACATCATTTCTTTATCTTTGCTGTCTGTAAGGGACTTGGTCGCGTACGGGATACAAACATTGGTCAAACCACAAAATGTGTCCAACAAATAAATTGATGACCGAGATAAACAAACAATACAAACCCACTGAAGTTTAAAAAGCGTTGCTTTCCTTAAGGTTAGTTATTTATCTCGCTGGGATACAGACACATATTAAATGTTGGAATATGAGTATATACACTGTGTGGACACTACATTCCCATGAAATATATGCCTTACTGTCCAACCCCAGGATGCATGGATTAGTTCAACTTTAACAAGTGAAACATGATTCTGCCTTGTTTTGTTTTGATTCCCTCTCCCTTGGCTCATTCAGAGGTGTGTATAGGCAAGTCTACAGGTATCCCACAAGCTAAGCACAATTGTGACGGCCATTGAATCTATAAAGAGTTTATGACATACAATTGTCTATAAAATATTTTCAAAACTCAAATCAAAACGTATCATTATTTTTATAGATAAATGTCCAAACACATGCTGCATAAGATTAGTAATACAAATGAGAGCAGCCAACATAATAGAGATGAAGCAATCCCTTCCCCATAACAATTCATCTACATGACAAATTAGTGTTCCGTTCCTTTACCATTGTTTAATGTATTATATATTTCTATTTAATTCATAGCCCTATTTCATGATACAATAACTACCTCAATTACTGATAATCACGCAATAAATCATGGTGCAAGACTTAATGACATTTATAAATGTAAACGTTTTTCAATTTGATTAGGATTCAGTTTGGCCTGATTCAATGTACTGCTAAATGGTAGAAGGTTATTGTTTGGTAACTATTGGGTTAATGTTGAGCAAGAAAGTTTCCTCAATAAACTTGTGCCGGACTAGTGCACGCGCGGCCTCAGCCCAGGCGCCGATACAAGTCTTTAAGGCCCAGCCCTGCTAGCAAATGGGCAGATGGGCAATCTGAAAATGAATCTAGAAGTAGCATAGTTTAAAATATTTCTAATGTGAGTCATCACATCCAATTCCTTTGTTTAGTGTGCACGTTAATTTATATTGAGACTCTAAATGCTGAACCGAGGCATTAGCAAGAGTAGGCCGACATTATGTCAGGCTTATAGGTTTGCGTTCTAAACACAGTCTGAATTGCATTTGTATCCAGGCTGATTTGATAACATATAGGTAGTCGACATTCTCTTTTAGAAGGATCTATGCTTGCACAACAAGATAACACGTTACTTATTAAGGCAGTAAATGTGTACCCAATTATATGTTGAAGAGAGTGAACAGTAAGCTCAACAATAAGCTTAGATATTAGAAAAGCAAGGTTAGATATTAGTAACAGTTTCTGCAAAGCTCTTGCGCATGCCCAGGACAAAAATATATAACATGCAACCATACCGAAAATTATTTCGTCACTGATAAGATAAAAAAACAATCACGTTGGCAATAAATGCGTGAGTCAGTCATATCTGTGTAGAATATATATTAATTGTGTATTCAAATTAGGTTATTCCACCTTCAGCTGTGGAGAGGTCGGAACATCATGATGTAGCCATGGAGGTCTTGTCATTCTGTCTACAAATCATAGCCTACGACAAAAGCAAAATATGAAAATATATCCATGTATGGAATGTCTACGATACCAATGCTACAACAATGTCAATCGAAACAAGAAAGTATTTTGTGCAATGAGACAGTAAAAGAATAATCATAGGCCTATTAAACTATTAAGTGATAAAAGGCCTAAAAATGTAGACGTTCTTACGTATGTCATAGGTTAGGCTACATATCAAAATGCAATGAAAAAACGTTATTAATATAGCACACTGGCCATATTAAGACAATGTTGAAAAAATAGGTCTATTGAGGACCAAAGACATACCATTTAACATTTGAATATACCATCTTGAAAACAATATTATTTCGTATGTGCTGACATGCAGGCATGTAGGCTACTTTCCTTCATCATTCAACAATCCTCGAATCATAGCCTAGGATTATAAAAAAAAAATTAGCATAGGCCTATCTTGATGTAGAGAGACGTAGACTATACGTTCTGACGTCTATTCATCTCTCTGTACCTGATCTGTAATCTGAGTTTTTAAAATACGTTCATAAGTAATTATTTGTTGCATGTTGCATGTTGCTTGTTGTAGGCTCACCTTGGTAACAACAAAAATAAATGTATTCGGTCGTGCAAAAGTATTGTAAAGATAGGACTAGTTGTCTATACTAAAGCATTTTCCAAGGTGGAAATATATAAATAAACAAACGTTTATAATGCGATGCCTTGAGTGCTGTTGAAAGTTTTCGATAATCCTGGGAATGTAGTTCTCTGAAATTGAAGAACCTATCAGAGAGAATATGTTGTTTTATGACATGCCATTATATATATATATATATATATATATATATATATATATATATATATATATATATATATTGGGCTCTTCACGCCGAGCAACAGTTGCTTTAGATTATTTGACACTGACAGTAAACTGTGACAACTCTTAAGTCATTTTCTGAGGCCAAAGGTCGATGTCTCACTATTGCCTTGCTGTCTAAAACCCAAGACCATAGATACCATCGGAAAGTTACTTAACTAATTGAATTATGCGTTTCGTTGTACAGACAACAGTGCACGTGCTTCTCATCGTTAATCATTTTATAGTAACACCCTCACTGTGAACATACCATATATAATAACCTTACCGAGTCCTCTCGTTTCAACAAGCCAATAAAATACCGAGGAGGAAAAGTTAGGAAAACTTAACGGCCTGTCACTTGTGAAAGTTCACAAAGGTCGCCATGAATCTCAAACTCGAAGACTGCGAGGCATATTCACAGTTAACTCATGTTCTCTCCCTGTGTGTGTGTGTGTGTGTGTGTGTGTGTGTGTGTGTGTGTGTGTGTGTGTGTGTGTGTGTGTGTGTGTGTGTGTGTGTGTGCGTGTGTGTGTGTGTGTGTGTGTGTGTGTGCGTGTGTGTGTGGAGAGAGGAGAGAGAGGGAGGGGCGTGTGAGAAAGAGAGGGGGGGAGAGAAAAGTAAGGAGTAAGGAGGGAGAGAGCCCGCGACAGGGAGAAAAATGAGAGGGAGAGGGAATCTTATTTACCATTTTCCATAAAAAAAAGAAGAGTTTTGGAACGTGGCTGAGATATATTTGTTCTGAACGAAGCATAAACGTTTAAATCACTGCAAGGAAGAAATACATGTTTCTTAAACCATTTACCACATTAACCAATGAACTTCTGCATAATATAAACAAGAATCCCGCGCAAGGCTATACTTTCAAAGAAACCCGTAACACTAAATGTACATGTCCTTTCCTTCAAATGAAGCCTGAACAATTGAAATATTACATAAATATCAAAACTCACCTTACAATTTAAAACACTTTTTCTCGAAGAAAATGTTGTGGGAATGATTGCGGGGTGATGAGGGCGAAAGCAGAATGAAGGACTGATTTGAAGATTTTTCTCTTTTCTTTTTTCAGATCTCTAAAATAAAGAATGTGAGCTCCTTCCTGGGACAGATTGAGGGGAAAGGGATGTGAAAGGCTTGGAGTTATAAAGCGCCGCTTGAAGCACTCAACGCGTCTCTGAACTTGATCAGATTTTATGTGTCCTGCAGCGAGTCAGCGGCAACCCTGTGAAACTCGCTCAATGGCACGATTTTTTGGCTAAGCAAAAAATCTCAGGATATTACAATTACTGCCATCTTTCTTTCTGTCTTTTATTCCAGCGTCTTACACCCTATAGAGCTTTGCAAAAAATTACCCCCTCCCTTCTCAAGCGGCTTCAAGAAAGCCACATTTCGGAACTCTGCCAAGTACATTCATGTTCTCAGTTAATAAGAGCCAAAATTCTCAAATAAAAAGAAATGGATATACAGATAGATAGATAGATAGATAGATAGATAGATAGATAGATAGATAGATAGATAGATAGATAGATAGATAGATAGATAGAAAGATAGACAGACAGACAGATAGATAGATAGTTGTTATCACATCACATGTGCATTTGTGGATGGATAATAATGGTAAGAAATTATAGCGGGCGAATAGAAACGTTTTTGAACTTCGACCCACGTTCGACCCACTCCACCAAAAAGCACCTAATAAAGTTACCTTTATGTCTGTTTTATGAACTTAGCAGCAAAGATTGGATTGCTTCCTAAATATGGTTACTGAATTCGTGGACACCTTGAATAAAATTAAAAGTCATGTCGATGTGCTCTATCCTTATCTGAAAGTTCGGAAAATGCAACTAAAGTTGTGAAGTAGCCTGCCTACTGTTGTATCAGATAGACTACTCTCTTATACTTAACTGTGCTGCACTAGGCTACACACATCTACAACAAACGTTTGCAATGACTATTGCCCATAGTAGGCCTATATTCATTGTGTTTATTTAACTTTGATCACAGTTTGTGCCTTCGACACTGGAAATAAACAAGACAAGTATTGAAGTGAGAAAGTGCTCCGTTACCTTACCTGCAAAATAATGCCTGCACTAACCAATCAAATTAAACCATTGAGACGAACTGCCATTTTCAATACCAAACAGTGCCAATCAACAGACATCTAGCCAATTAACTCCCTTCTTTGCGGTCACGTGCCAAAGGGGTAGCTGAGTTCTCATTGGGCGTCGTAGCACTGCCTCCCGAGTTCATTTATGTGCTGGGAGTGAGTGATTGACTTTATCAGTCCAAGGACATCATTCGTCTGGAAAGGGGGGAAGTTTGATCCTCTTTCTCACGGATCACAGTTACGGGAGTTTTTCTCCCAGCTCTCTAAGCAAAGGATTGTTTTTTCGTTTTTTTTTTACTTTTAAAAATTCCTATTTTACGTGTGAGCACACCGAAACCGTGCTCCCGTTATTCGCAGCCAGTAAGCTCCACTAACCTGGGGTTTCATTTACATTTTCTTTTCTTTCGTTTTCTAAGTTCGATTGAGCCCAATGACTATGCTCCTTGACAGCGGTCCGCAGTTCCCATCGTTAGGAGTAGGGGGTTTCGGAACACCGCGGCACCACCATGAGTTAGGGAACAGAGACCCAGGTTTGGGACTGAATCCCTTCGCTGATTCCTCCCACTCCGCAGCTTTCAAACTCAGCCCGGTGGCTCACGATATCGCCTCTAGCCAGACTTCAGCTTTTACCCCGCAAGCGACTGGATATGCAGCTGCCCTGGGACACCATCACAGCGGACAGGTGGGTTCGTACGGCGGGGGGCCGTTCAACTCGACCCGGGACTTTCTCTTCCGAAATCGTGGCGCTGGCATTGGAGAGTCCGGTGCATCGAGCGCTCAGCATGGGATCTTTGCTGCGTCTGCGGGGAGCTTGCACGGACCTCCTGGAATCTCTGATAACCCCGGACATCTGTTGTTTCCAGGGCTTCACGACCAGGGTGTGAGCCACACTTCACCAAGCGGACATGTAGTCAACAGTCAAATGCATCTTGGTTTACGCGGGGACATTTTTGGAAGACCCGACCCGTATCGTCCGGTCGCAAGCCCTCGAACGGACCCCTATGGCGCTGCTCAGCTCCACAACTACAACCACTCAATCAATATGAATATGGGGATGAATGTGCCGACACACCACGGTCCAGGGGCCTTCTTCAGATACATGAGACAACCGATAAAGCAAGAAATGTCCTGTAAATGGATAGATGAGCATCAGATGAACCGGCCCAAAAAGACTTGCGAAAGGACTTTCAGCACAATGCACGAGATGGTGACGCACGTCTCCATGGAACACGTTGGCGGCCCCGAGCAAAGTAACCACATTTGCTTTTGGGAGGATTGCTCGAGAGAGGGGAAATCTTTTAAGGCCAAGTACAAACTCGTGAATCACATCCGTGTACACACTGGAGAGAAACCATTCCCTTGTCCATTCCCTGGCTGTGGGAAAATATTCGCCAGATCGGAAAATTTGAAAATTCACAAAAGAACACATACAGGTAAACACTTACTTAATGCTTGCCGAGAGACCAAAGACACTTAAAAAGTATCCATATATCGAGATATTTAATTTTGCATGAGTTGTCTAAATTATAGCATGGACGAAAGAGTAATTGTTGAGAGATTGCATTTTATAGCATACTAGAGATGAAGGCCGCGATTTGTTTTGTTTATCTATTGGCCTAGCCACTGAGAAAGCTACTTGCACAAAACAACATTTATTTGATTATGTACAAAGATGGAATGTGTTGAACGGTCAGGGAATGTATTGCCTAAACGTGTAGGCTAAGGCCTCTTAAATGTGTAGGCTACCTACATTCGATGTTATATGAACATGTTTTGTCTCGGTTATTGTGCTGCTCTGAAGGTGCTGATCGAGCTAAATGTGTGTTTATAGGAGAGCCGGGCTCATACTTTCTCTGTACGCTGAAGTGTGAGCGAATTAGCCTAACTACATTTAGGGACTCCCCTCGGTGGTTTTGTGTGACTCTGGACAATTGGCCCGTGAGATTTCGTTCCTACTACTTTACTCTAGACAATCGTAGAAATCAGTGAAACAGTGGGGTTACTGTATAGATAAACCCACACCTCAAGGTAAAGCAAATAACCGTGTTTATATGAAATGGTAACCAAACAAGCCAATGTAAACTATCACGGATCCATATTTGTGCATTTGAATGGAGTAACCAAAAGGCCGATTGAACAAACAGCCCCATCCTACAGGCCACTCAGACCGCTCACTGGGTGCAAGTTATAGCACCATTTTCTGTCATGTTGGGAGTGTTTGTCTATTATACGATCGTAGCCTTATCATAAACTGTTTATTCCATCTTACAGGTGAGAAGCCGTTTAAGTGTGAATTCGAAGGCTGCGACAGACGCTTCGCGAACAGCAGCGACAGGAAAAAGCACATGCACGTGCACACTTCTGACAAACCATACATCTGCAAAGTGTGCGACAAGTCATACACACACCCCAGCTCTCTCAGGAAACACATGAAGGTAATTAACGTCTTCATTACATCCTTAAACACATTAACACAATACACACTTCCCTGACCTGTAGGGGCTATCACTGCATCAGCCCTTGGGGCCAGCATCACACTGATTTGAAAGTTTTCAGATTGATTCAACTGGTTTGCCATAGTAGGATGCACTCTCGTTAATTGCAACAGTTGGAGTTAATTACAACTAAGTTGGAGTTTCAAATGCATAGTGCTAATAACTATTTCATAAAGGTCCAGCTGGAAAAAAGGGCTATCTGTTTTTACTTAGGTCCTATACTCCACCTATATGCATATGTCAGTGTATTTCACCCCATCGTTTGTTTAACATACCACTATCATTATTACAGGTACACGAGTCTCAAGGCTCTGAGTCGTCTCCAGCAGCAAGTTCTGGATATGAATCTTCCACACCACCAGTGCTGGTATCAGCGAACACGGAAGACCCAACAAAAACACCACCGTCAGCCGTACAAAACACGTCTGCGCACAGCGATGGACTGCCACCCAACTTTAATGAATGGTACGTTTGAAGTCAGAAGCAGGCTCTCAATGTGGACCAAGAGGTTAAGGAAACCTTAAAAACTATTCACACCGAGGTGTACAAAATGGGATTGAAACAACATGAGGAGATGAGAGCAAGCCAACAGCAGGCCTCGTCCTTTCTCAGGATTCGAAATTTGACTTTTATTCCGAGTTCGAAGAAAACAAATAAATCATAAATAATGAAATAATACTTTCTAAGAATAAATAAAATGTTTTCCTTTTTTAGTTTACAGATTTCAGATAATTATTTTATTTTTCATTTTATGTATTTTCTCAAAATGTATTTAAAAATAAAGGAAAAGGAAGAATATTTCACGGTGTTTTATATAATGGTGACACTATTGTCGCCTTTCAATTGATTGTTAAAACTTCGAACAGTCTTAAGAAACGTGCCAAAGTCTTTGTCTTGAACTTGAACAAAAAATAAATCATAAATAAATATATACTCGTGAATGTATTTCCTTGTTTGATGGGGTCGAATCTGTTGTCAACGTCCGTTTTCAGGTGGAGAAATGTGGTATTAGGTTACGATTGTTACCGTTGAATATAACGTTGCCTTTTGTTAATAACGTTGTAAATACATATCCATGATGCCATATTTATCAATTTGTAATTTAATTATGGGTATAAGTTCTGAAGCTTAAATGATATTTATGGACATGTTTTCTAACAAGACTGTACAGTTTTGGGTCATAACCAGCTTAACATTGAACAAAATGATCAACTCTAAAGCTCCAATATTGCGATTGTATCTTTTTTTAACCAATACATGTGTCTTATTTGGATCTAAGATATCATATATATAAATATTATGGATTTGTCTATATGATGCAGATTTTTCAATCAATTCTTTTTTAGTTTGTAAGACCATTGACATGTAAATCATCGACTCTGTGATGCTGAATTGTTATCAAGTGAGTTGACAAAGTATATAAACAGGTTCTGTCGATATCCTCGTTTTGGTCAAATTAACTTTTTTGTGTATTTTACTTTTCTAGAATCAGAGAGTAGACTTCACTCGTAGCATAATTTCAAAACACATTCGAAAGATCCACCAGCCATTGCACTCGTTTTACAGATGTTATACGAGTATCTTACTAGTTCATTCATGAATTCCAAACCAAGGTGACAGTATTTTGAGTATTTCAAATTCGGGTCAAATACCCAAACATATGAGCCAGTATGGCCATCTTTTATAGTTCCAACAATGTCTTTGTGCAAGTATGTTTAAATGTGTGCATCGGCAACAATGGAACTGTCACAACACAGTATCTTCAAAATAAAAGTTTTTTTGTCTGTCAGCTTGCATTGTTTTAAATGTAATTCTTCTGTGAAACTAAGCGTGTTATTTGTTATAAGTACTGTGGTGTTGCATATAGAGAAGTTTGATTACACATATGCTTGTTTTGTGTGAATAACCTGTCGAGATGACATTTTTGTGTGAACAAATTTCAGTATAAGGAATAATAGATAGGCCTATATGTGAGTTGGGGAGAACATGTTCAGTGGCACAAAGAGTTACAGCATTGCATTGTAACCTATTTTCAAGAATTGAATCTTATGCATACACAAAATATATTGTGCTTATGAGAACGATTTCAGACCACCAGCACTACTTTTAAAACAAAATGTAAAAACAGTACCTCGTAAGTGACAGTGATATATCAAATACGTTTATTTAAATAATTTAAGGAATATATGTTTTATATACTATTTTCTATACCTTAATTTAAAAAGAAATAACTTTTTCTTATTCCTACCACCCTTAAGCCCCATGTCCAAGGTCAGATACTATTTCTGATGTATAAACGCAGCTAGAATGTGATGTTGTAACACTTTCTGGGAGAAATGGGTCAGGCTCCAAGTTATTCCTGAAAAGCAACATGTTTTACTGACGAACTGTGTCACTGTGCCACAGTCGAGGCAAATGATGATACAACAGCGAGCCTATTCGTTATTTGGCGAAGAGAAACAAAGGTTCCTTGTACTTTTTAAAGTAGCCTAGGCTATTGTTTGTTGGTTTGTTTGTTTTACCAACTATTTATGAAGAAATGTGAACATACATTTTGACTGAAATTAAAAAACCATGAAAAGTGACAAACTGCGACTTTGATTATTCTTGTCAGTGTTGTGTTGGTCTTTGCTCCGATCATATACGCAATTCAATTTGTCTTCCAGACTGTTAATCGGCACTTCACTTGAACTTGACACTGGGGAAGGCGCCATCTTAACATGTTGTTTCTGATGAGAGGCACGGAAAAAGTTCCCGACTGGTGCTTTCTAAGCGGAGGTGCGATAGGCCAAAACATTCGCCTGTGACAATGAGACTGCCACTTACGGATCGCAATGTAAGAACTACCAATCTAACATTTAAAAAAGTAAGACGAAAGTGTAGGCTGAGAGACGAGCAAATGAGGACATAATGTTAGCTGGAATGTGTCGTCATCCTGGGGCTGCCAAAAGTAGCCACGGAGCACCACATCAGTCGCTGAAAGCATGTGCCGCTGACCATAGACAACCATTGATTACTACTGCAAGAAATAAAACAAGCAGCCTGCAAAGTCGCATAGAGATATGAAACAGTATTTAAATGTGTATAGTGTGACCATTAAAACAGCCTATCAAACGTAGGTAATAAATACATAATTTATTTTATATTACGGGTTTCTATTACAGGCTACCCAAAACCCTTGACATAATATTGCAATATATTTCAAGTGCATTGTATACGCTTTTCTTAAGTATAGCCTGATGCATTACAATTCTAATGCTAACAAATGTATGTTGTTTGCTATACAGGACTTCATTTCGACTATAGACTACGCAGTATTTTTGTACCAACCCCCACAGAGCCTACCCCCACCTCAAACCCTGCCCTACCCCCATCTTCAAATATAAACCGATTTAAGAATTTATTCAAATTCCGTTTTCTCTCCTCTTGCGCAAGCGCATTCTCGTATTTCAGCAGGACATTTTTACCCGTGCAGTTCAAGTTCTTCCTAGCGAACCTGATGACGTCAGGAAATGGGCCAGGCTTTCCCTGCGAGCAGCTCTGAAACACAGCAGCCTACTCACGAAAGCTGAGCCACGCATTGACTCACAACGGAACAATACCGAAATCATACCTTTTTGCTGGCATATAAAACTGAAGCCCGATAGACCTACTAATCGTGGGTTTTGATAATCAGACAACTGGATGTAGGCCCATAAGCAAAAGAGAAAAAAAACATGAAAGGCTCCTTTCTGAGGATTCTCAATGGGATTAGAAAGCTCTGGCAGTCACGTGGTAGGAGATGTGTAGCGGCTGTAGTAGTAGACTATATTATGAATACAGTAGTGGGCTTTGAACATGCGTATATAGCATTCACATTAAGTGTTCATTCATCTCGATTTCTCATATTAACTGCTACAGGAACCACAGCAATTTTGGCACACACACAATCTCTCCCCGAATGTATCCAACCGGTTACATTCAACACTACATGAACCATTATATCAGGTCTTGGATTATGTAGTCTACATACTCCTGTCAAATCTGTCAGGCCTGCTGTAGCGGTATAGGCTACAGTCTGAACGTTGTATTAACTGATTGGCAAACTACAGTCCACCCGCCCTGTACCTTTCTCCTCGCGCCACCCCTCTCAATCCCGTAGCATTTGCTGGCTAAACGGGGAAGCACGGTCTAAGAGGATAAACACAAGCAGGTTCCAAACGCCTTTTGTCACGCAACCGAGTTTGTGATCTTAATAAACTCAGTGGCTAAATTACCTCGCGCTTGGCATGCTGTAAAGTGAGCGTGTATACACCAGGTTCTGGCACGCAGCGCATGCAATGCGCAACATTCTTCCTATATTCACGCTCCCCTCTCTAAATATTTGAAACCATACTCACGCCTCAATATCGCCTCCATCAAATGAACTGTAGAGCTGTCGTTGTGATGTCGGTGGTCAAGTTTCGCGAAGGCGGCACAAATATGTTGACAAAAGGGGAATTTTATAAAAAAAAACAATATATTTATTATGAAATGTAGGCCTATCTACGGTACCTTCCATTATGTATCAATTCCTCGTGAATTAGCCTGCATGCCTGTTATATCCAGGCCAACCACTTATAGGACTGTTGGTTATATCAAATCTAAAATTAGGCACAGGCACTCATCGTCAAAACGAGTGTTATAAATCAATGATGAATAGGGCTACAATAATCTGATGTTTCTTAAAACGAACATGGGCCACATTATTTGTAAATAATTCAATACCAAGTCCTTGTAAAGTCACGTTTTACGCATGAACTAAAGACACATGTAACATTGAAATGTACACCAAGTCCCGTGGAACTGGAAAACAACTGTTTATATTACTATTGTCATGTGAAAAGTGACATGAAATGACCATTTAATCTTTTTAATTTCTTATCCCATTATAATGGAACATCAGGCGACAACAGGCCTATTTTAGCGTTATAACTGTCGGTGGATGGAGTATTAGTTTCAATGCAACACATTGAAACAGCTGAAGTAAAATGCAATGAACACAGTCTTAGTATTTGCATACAGCCTAACAAGCATCAGAGAGTTGCTTTAATTTGGCCAACTGCTATCGATTTGCACGGCAATCATTATAACCTGCTTTTCAATTACTAATGGTTAATTCACCTGCAGATCGGACTGGTGTTGAATATGCATAGGTATTCACCGAGGACGGTAATCCAGGATGTGTGCCTTTATTTCTTTTTTTTCGGACGTGTTACATGGCTTTTGTGATGCTAACTAAGTGGCACAATGGCATTGTTATTTACTTCAATGATTCTTAAATTGAGTATTTAGAAATATTTACATATCCAATGTATTTACAAGTTATCGCAAAACATTTAATTTGCAATGCTAAATAGGCGAATAGAACATGGAAACTACGCAGGTATTGCAACCGACATCTCAGGTATTCTTTGAAAACTTTGTACGTTGGCCACTTGCTACAACAACACCAATAGTGCATTCTCAGAAGCACTCAAATTTAGCATTTAGAAAAATAAATGCCACTGAAACTTTTTTTTATATATTTGAGTATAGCCTATATTCAGGTCATTGCTTCTGGCTTAAATTTCCAAATATGATATGCATGAAGGACAAATACACCTCATATTCAAACTTTTTTTAGGCCCTCCAAATGAACATTAGTTTGCATGTATTACATACGCCTTCCACGGACTTCCATCCTATGGCCATATTCTGACTGGTTATCATGTTTCCAGCTCATGGTGTCATCGAAGTGTCATTAATTCAATACAGAGACCCCCTAATTACGCCACAAAATAATATTTTCATTGCAAAATGGGCGCAATATGTAATATTATCAATTACGTGTCCAACCAGAGACAGTATTAATTCCCCAACATCTGGGAGGGTGTCATAGACTTGATGAATCTCTCATCAGAGCAGGCGTGGGAGTCAGCGCTAATAGGTCCCCGCGGAGCGTAAGTTGAAGCAAACGCTCTATTCAGCAAAGCAGATGTTCAGCAATGGTGCAATACATTTGTCTTTTGACAGATATATTTTCAACACTTTGGAGAGGTGCTAAATGAGCAATTGACATCTTTTAAACTCGCTCTATATGGCAGAAAAGTACTCTGAGTCAAAATACTCCCCAGCCCCCATAACTCATGCGCAGGAGAAGGAAAACTCTCTTTCTGAATGGTGCGTTTGAAGATTGCCCCCACGTAGACAGGTGCAATAGCACTTAACCATTAAAGATGGGAATGTGTTTATGATCACATTTTGATTTAAATCTATCAATATCACAACGCTACTCATTATGCCGTCCTTTCTATAGGGCGTATAGGCTCCAATCTGCTTTTATGCAATGTCGGATATTGTAAATTTTTCTCAATTGATCAAGTCCCTTTGGTTGAGTTTGCTCAGGTTGTTATTCATTTGCCTAGACTAGGGAGCAGTTGTGCGCTTCACCAAAGTTTGCACCTGAAAGCCGCTCGTCTTTTGTTATTGGGCCGAGAGGATACCCCACTGTGGCAATGTCTCGCCTGGGGGAATGGTAACAGGCAGATCACTGCTCTCCCGCCTTCCTCACCCTTTAAAAATGAACAACTAGGACAATGCTTGTTAATGTCCTTCATTTGAAACGGTGAATTAAAAGTGGGGGTTCCAAGGTTTTCCATTTAGACCTGGAAATACCGCTTACCGCGCAAAGCAACTTTTAGGCAAATGAGAAAGTGTTGGAATAGAATGATTTCTAACATTCGGGGCACTGCAATGTTATGGCAATATCGGTCAACATCCTCACTAGCGCGCTCTAACCACAGCTCCAGTTACGCAATATGGTTCACCACATGATCCACGCAATTTCCCGAGGGATTTTATGATTAGGATCATTATGAGTAATAAGTTAATAAGTTAACGTAATTCCAATTCACAGCTAATAGATCTGCGAAGTAAATCAGCTTTTCACTAGTATTCATCCTGAAGATGTGTCTAAAATCACGGAATATTTAAGAATGTGAGAATGAATCTACTCCCATTTACATTTCTGTCTTGGACATGTTCATTAGAGCTCAAATGTTTCAAGAGAGCTGGGGCTATAGTTGCATTGGTTTTTGGGGCAATAGTTTTAGAACCTATGTGCATCCCATGGATATTTAACCGAGCTGGCCTTATACCGTTGATGCAGCAGGTGCGCCTGCGCTCAATTCTTGCTTGTGAAATACCACAAAGACAAGCAACTCTGCTGCAATAAATGCTTGTATTAAAGATCTTGCTTTGGATTTGTTTTTTTATATGGGTGATGGGATATTTCACTGACTTAATAACCATAAAATGCTTATGCGAAGGTTTAGATTTCTATCTTCCAAACTGCACTGGCAAGGGATGAACACACAATGACGTACATCGGTTTATGCTATCAGTTAAAATCGTACGAGGCAGTTCTGTTCAACATGCTATATGCGCCTTCTATGAAAACAAACATGATCATTGAAGTACCCAGCACAGGGTTAACAAAAGAATTCAGCAGGCAGAGCTCTAACTTTGCTGTCCATTTGTTTTCTGTTTAGATATCCAAAATATTATAGTCATGTCTGACTTTTGTAAAATTATCCCTTGGTTCTGCTGATACTGTCTTCAGTTTCACTGGATGTTTATATGTATAAAGTGAGATAATAAAACAAATTTGGCCAAATCATAAAATGTTATACTGAAAACAGTGTTCGCTGTTTTCTAACACACTAATAAAAGTTATACCTCACACTGGATAATCAATTCATGGGAGTATTCATTATTTTAATTAGATCAAGCTAATTGCATAAACACTGAGACTTGCATCAGGGGATGTTAACATGATGAACTGCTACGACCCCTGATCCAGATGTTATGTGGGTGTTTTTCTTCAGAACAGCACATTATAATGTTATAGAAAAGTTCAAGATAACCAAATAACAGAGTTTCCACTTGAACTTGACATACTTGAGATACTAAACACATGTATCCTCTGAGTAGCCCAGTGTGACTGTGACCTGAGCATCCATTTGAACACAAAGGCAAAGCACACCCTCTCTGAGGCATAGCCATGACTGAGCAGATGCAACACAGGTCACTGGGGGGGAGAGAGAGGTCTAGCTAAATAGGATAGTGTGGTGGAGAAAACCAACTATACTGTGTGGCTGATCTGGAGGGGAAAGGTGAACACACACTGCTCCTTAACCCCCCCTCTTCTCTTCCAGGGCTCTGAGTGATGGTGGTGGACATGACAACATGGCAACACCACAAGGTCATGGTCTTAAGGTATACTCCTGGGAATAAGGGAAGACTTTAACACCTCCCTGGGGGGTGGGGGGACAGACACTAGGGCCAAGGCATTCAGATATGGAATACAAAGGGATGCAGTCAGAAAAAAAGAGATTGTAGTCAACTTGCAGCTGACACAACACAACACACACACACACACACACACACACACACACACACACACACACACTTCCAAAGCCCCCGCTGCATCATTTGGCCTCAATAATAAGGCATGAGTCATATTTTCACTGTAAAAAAAGTGCCTCCTATTTCATAGTATCGTTCTTTTTTTATCTTGGTAAATTATCACTGTTCCGATCTCGCTCCAGACTCCACATGTCCACAGAACACACAGTATTCTAAACCAATTTTCACCTGGGAAAACCCTCCTTCACCGCGCCATGATAGAAAAAAAATACATTTGTGTTACTTCCATGCCTACTGGACATTATTGTTCTTCCACATTATTGTCTTACTAAAGTAGCCATTCTGAGAGAACACAATACCAGAGAGAGGGGTGTGTACACACAGGGAGAGAGGGAGGGAGGGAGGGAGAGAAGGGGACAGGTAGGAGGGCCTGGTGAGGGGGGATGGGGAACCAGGTGCTGGCGGAAATTGCCAGACTATTGCCAAAGCGACCTCATGCCAGGATAATACAAGGGCCATAGGTGCCCCTGAGTCAATCCCAACCCTCATGCTGATAGCCTTTCAATGCCTGTGGGACAATCTCTGCAGTAATTGCTTTTTCCTGTTTCAATTCTCCAGCCTTATGAGAGACAAAAGAGGAAATATTTAGTTTTCAGCTTGGCAAAAGTGTACAGCCATTACATAGTGTGCTTTTGCATTTCTTATTTGTTGGAAAGTGCAAATTGCGTAGAGTTTATTGGTCTCAAACATTGTGTTTTTCTTGTGCAGTTCAATACAGATTTTAAATCCTGGAATAAAAATGTATGATAACACAAGTAATACAATTAGGCAGACTGTATTTTATTCTGGAAATGATTATTTGATTGGCAATATACCTTATTTCCTATTACAGACATACCTATTAATTGATTCTGAGAGCAGGGGACACATTTGAAAGTTGTAAATCTTCTTAAAAACAATATATCCAAATATTGTCATATGTGTCTTTAAGAAGCTCTATCATCCCCTGCTATGATGACCTATGACATCTTTCTTTTCCAAAGAAGGGCAGCACCCCTGTGTGCCAATTGAAACCCAAGCTTCAAGCTCTCTAAATGTTCCACTTCTCATCTTGAATACACCTCATGACAATAATGTACCATTTGACCATCTAAAATTGTTTTTTCAAATTAGTTTTTCCCGTAGTGATTCTGTTATCTGTGCAAAACTAGGGTGTTACCTTAATATTACAACTTGGGTGTAATACAATTTAGGCTTATAAATAATTTTGAACGAAGGAATGTTAATTATTATTATTATTGTTATAATAATAATAATAATAACAATAATAATAATAATTATTATTATTATTATTAACATTACTCTCCCAATAATGTACATTAATCAAGGCTGAGTATGATCAACCAAAACTTGTCAAAAACGTAAGAAGATAAAAACAAAGCAGGCTAACAAAATACATTGATTTATTAAAAGCAATGCTTACGCATATGTATTAGTTATAAAAATCGTTTTCATAATAAGTTTTTGTTCAGTTAAAGCACCAGCAAAGTTTCACAGCAAACTATGTGTCAGATGTGAGAGCCTTCCCAGTGCAGCCTCGCAAATCTCCCGAAAAGAAAATGTGCAGCCGGTGCTGTGCGTTATTAACGATTCACTTGGCATGTCCTTGAAAGGCTCAGGCAAAATGAATGTCAAGGAAACCTCAATCATGCACTATGGTAAAATTGTGCCAATTTCCCGTTAAAACTATTCATGCACCGGTTGGTAGTGTGCTGCTGTGAGCAAATTGAATAAAACTCCAGTCACTTCAAGTTGATATGCCTCAAGAATTTACGATGTTGCTTTTACATCAACGAAACATGGCCACAAGTTGCCGATGGATCTGTGGAACTGGTGACAAATTACATAAATATAACTTCAAACTCTTCTTTCCTGAGTTAATAAACTGGTCTCCATATAAAGCCTATGAGGGCTCTTTGACGCTTTAATGAAGCTAATAATGTACGCAAATATGTCATTGCTTTTGTGAAAAATCATTGCATTTAATTTTATTTCGTTTTGTCTTCAAATCATTAAACCACAAGTTTAATACTCCAATGTCTCTAAAGGAAGCCATCACACCCATGACAGAGCTCGAGTTTAAAACCGTTGTGCCGTCTGCCCAGTTTGTGTTCTTGCCGGACATCAATAATGTAATGTCTCCTGTCTGGCTGTTGCATTTAATACGCCGTCGTTCATGCATTAGAAATGCTAAGTTGACAGAGACAAAGGGGGTGGCAAATTGCTCCTGTTGTAAAAGTGATATTATAAGACATTACTTTGGCTTCTTTGGCCTACTCCACTAAACACGTTCACACCTCCTGAGGAGGTTCTGCTGTATGCCTTGATATACACATGGGTTATGATATGACTAATCAAAACAAACGTCTACAACTCTCAAACTAGATTTTGCAGCCACACCCAAGGCATACACACGTTATAAATAACACAAACTGCCAATATTAGAGACTACAAGAGAGGGAAATGTAAATCTAATGTACATCACATGGCATTGTATTCAACAACTATAGCCAGTTCTTGCCTGTATGGCAAAGATGCACCCTAACTACTACATTAGGTTTTATGGGTTTCTGTTAAATAAATCTCAGATAGTGTGCCTGTCGAATACTCTGTTAAATCTACCTTGTCTAGTGAATGATTTTTTGTTTATTACCTAAATAAGGTGAAATCTGGGGCATGCATACCCTAGTAGACTGGTTGTCGGAGTCAGTGAAGTGTGAAATTGCAACACCAGACAGCCGGCATAATAGCTCAGAAGGGGGCTAATGTTCCTGCTACATTCACAGAACATTTTTATAATGGCTAAATTAAAAGAAAAAAACTATAGATTCATGCTGTAGTAAGTTTAGTCTTTGTTTTCCCCATTTTCGTCTGTCGTTCTCAGGGTTTGTGCTTTCTATAAATGTCAATTTTGGTCTTTCATTAAATCCAATGCACTAAAGAGATGATGACCCTGAGTGCTCTTTGTACAACGGGAATACTATGAGGAGTGTAACGGGGTATCAGAGCTAGCATTCCCTGTTTATAATTTGGGGCCTTTAGAAACCCCCCATCAGCCACAAGCTGCCTGACGTGTCAGAGGAGGAAGAGACAGAACAATTAAAATTAATAACTGTGAGCAGTTTTGTTTCCGCTCCATCCCACCTAACACACTCAATCACACACACAGACACACACACACACAGACACAGAGAGAGAGACACACACACACACACACACACACACACACACACACACACACACACACACACACACACACACACACACACACACACACACACACACACACACACACACACACACACACAGAGAGAGACTGTGAAGAAGCCATGATTAAATTCTGTGAGAAATACCAACAAGAATGCTTGGTTTGTTATGCTTGGCCGCCTGTTCCCAAGTTCATTCTCTGAGGTATCACTTCTCTCAGATCACTCCAGTATCATTACACTCCAAAGAGTCGCCAAATCCCTCAAACTCTCCCCTTAACGCTCCCTCTGGTGCCACATCCAACCTCTCTCTCAGCTGAGGTCACTATTCTGGTGGTCTGAGCTCCTTACCCACTGGACCATCTCCTACCAACACAGCTCCTTGACAGCCTGGACTCAATAGTCCACTTCAAAGCACCTCTCTGATTCAGAGGAAGTTAGCAAAAGAGAACGGGTGGGGGTTGGGGGATGGGGGATGGGGGGTGGGGGATGGGGGGTGGGGGGTGTACGATGCTTGAAATGTGTTGAAGGGTGGATTAGGACCTTTGATTGATTGGCACGTATGACCGCCCAATCAGACTATTTAGGAAAGACTATAACGTCAGCCACAAAAATGATGTGGAGCTGAGAAGTCCAACTGTGACCTGGACTACGTTGATCAAAAACACACAGCACAAGAAAGAGAAGGTCATTTTAGGATCCTATATTTTTGTCAACTGCTAAATCAAAGCAAATATTTGCTGGTATAAAGATGTTGCAAGGCGAAGACAAATACATTCTGTAAGATCTGTACATACTTTTACCTCGTGCAGTACTTTTTACCCAATCAGTACCGGTCTTTTTCGGTTCTCAAAAACGCGACATAGCACGTAAAAAAACGTAACGCAGGGAAGACTTTGGGGTTCTTATTGTTTTGACGAGTGATTCATTGGAGGTCGCGGCAGAAGGACTACTGGGTAAGTATAGGACAGAACAGACAGACAGACAGTCCAAGCGGTTTAGCCTTGTTTAAAATTATTAATCCACTTCTAATTCCAGCTGGCCCCCTGAGAAGGGCCCTATCAAAAAAATCAGCGCATTCATTGTGAAGTCTGGCAGAAGGGGACTGGGCGTATTTTTTCTGCTCCAATCAGTTTCTAGAGGTCCGGCGATTAAAAACAAGAGCCCAAGCCCCCGCTTAATGGGGGAAGTAACGGAATCATTCATCCTTCATTAATTCCCCCCCCCCAAAAGAAATCAAATCAACCCAGCGCCAGGAAACAGTACTGACAGGGGTTTCAATATCCGCAAAAGAGTTGAATTCTTTGGTTAGTTTGAACCGTTAGAAGTTAGCACGCCTGGCCGCCCTGGCCGAGTCCTAGTAACATTGTAGTTGTTTCTGCAGGACAAACACTGTAAGAAGCCAGTGGAGAGAGTCGTCAGAGGCTGCAGACTGATAGCCTTTTACGAGCTTCCTGCATCTGGCAATGATAAAGACACCTCTGCCTGTGAGCGCTCAGCGGCCCACGCCTCCAACCCAACACGGCCACAAGCCCCAACTCCAGCAGCTCCCACCGACGGCTGCCTCTCACCGGCTGCCTCTCACCGGCTGCCTCTCACCGGCTGCCTCTCACTGTGCACCTCGGTCTGACGGAACTACAGCATACCCTTTAAGGGGGAGGCCTCAGCATACCCTTTAAGGGGGAGGCCTCCACACTGTCATTTACAATGTAAAAATTACACCATAGACATTCTGATGAATGTCGTCAGTAGAGACCCACAATAGGACTCCTATGTCCTGCTCCCTTCACACAGCCTAAGTAATGTAGTGTGTGTGTACCTGGATAGGGTAGAAAGTGAGGCTGTTTGTGGATGGGAGGGGTGTGGTGCATGTGACATGGAAGAGGTAAGTGTGTGTGTTTAGTGGGGAACATGACAGACCGTAGCAGAGCCCTAACATCGGGCCCCTCCTCACCCACACAACCCCCTCCCCTCCTTCCAATATGGCCTCCAGTCTGCCTCTCATTATGGCTGTCTCTGTCAGGCTGATGGGCTTTCATACCTCTCTATTTCACCACCACTTGGTCATTTCAGTTTCCATAATGTCTCTCCCTCTCTCTCTACTCTAGCTTTTCTGACAGTAAATTGGGCCCAATTAAAAGTAATCGAAGGCCGGTAAGTAAAAAGCATTTCAAAAATCCAATGCTTTACATTTTTTCAGTTGGCATTTTGTGTAATTTCTCCCTCTCTCAATTTTTTTTGTCTCCCTCTCACTCATAATGATGCTTGAGTGCTGTTGGATTGACAGAACAAAAGAGATTGTTGTGAAGATACTAATTATTTAATTATTTATTTATTTATTTTAAAGTTGATGGGTGGTGATGTATCCAAACTGTTACAGTAGATGGAAAATTACAGGCTGGGCGACAGTGAGTGACATCTGAACAGAAATGTAGGGGCAGGGGGTGGACCATGCCCGCTGAACCATCCAAATGTGCCCATGCCCTTGATGCCACAGCAACAGCCCCCATCCTGCCAGTGCTCCGCGTCTATTTCCTTACATTTCCTCTGAACAAAACTGTCATATTAATCATTAGCGCTCATTTCTCTAAAGCCATCAGTCTGCTATTGTAGCGTTCTGTTTGGAGTCCCAGTCTCTAAGACACCATCTTTAAGTTCCCCAGCTTCTTGGCTAAAAACGGCAATCAATTTACCTCCACAGAGACCCCAAAACATCCACCACCACTGACCCAAGCCCCTAAAACCCCTCCTATATTCCAAGAGCTTTCATCAAAATGATCTGTCCTTTCCCCAAACCCATAAGTAGGGCATGGGGAGAGTGGGTAGGGGAGGCCTGTGTCATTATTGATTTGACATGTGAGTGAATAATTTATCTCTACTGGCTGGCATCAGCTGGGGCCTGAGTTTATTAGCACTGAGGTGGGATAAGGAGAGAGAGAGACGGACGGACGGACGGACGGACGGACGGACAGACAGACAGACCTCCACCCTGACCCCTCTATCCTCCAGCAGCTCCTCCAGCCAGGCCTCTCCAGCCCAGCGTCAGCCTGCTGTAGATCCCAGCGTCCAGGCCTCTCCAGCCCAGCGTCAGCCTGCTGTAGATCCCAACGTCCAGGCCTCTCCAGCCCAGCGTCAGCCTGCTGTAGATCCCAGCGTCCAGGCCTCTCCAGCCCAGGCCCCCACGCTCCACCACTCTGGGCCAAGGCCCTTTTATGAGAGCTATGTTTATGATCACCAGCAATAATCCTAAATGTTCCTTGCAATCCCAGATTTCATATGATTTCTTTTTCGGAGTGCCGGGTGATTTATGGCCGTTTCCAGCCTCCCCGGCGCTCTTGGCTGGGAGTGGACACGGCCAGCTTTACACACGGCCGTAAATCACACACACACATTGGCATGGACCCTACTGTACTATCGCAGCTGTACTGTACTTCTACCTTACACTTCAGTGGAGGAACACGTTGTGTTGAACTGAAATGATGCTAGTGTTTTATCTGAGCCTCCTGGCTGTAGGCCCGTTGGCTTGTTGAGGACGTGCAGCGCTGCTTACGGGCCGGGCTCACAAGCTTGTGATAGGATTCAGTGTATATCCCTGAATCCCAAATCACAGGGAAGCTTCACTGGAGCGTCATACAACTTTAACTCGATGGTTTCAATTATGCATGCTTTGAAACAGAGTATGTGTATCACTTTAGAAGTTCGCCATAACATCTTGAATAGAGGGGTGAGTGTACTGTAGGAGTTGCAGGAATGACTGAGTTATATTCAATCTGTGCTTGACTTCCCGTGGAGTTACGAGGTCTCCAGCGAGTGTGAACTCAGTGTGAGACAGCGACAGACTCTGCTGCCGTCACCTTTCTTCTATCAGGTAATTTATTCCTCACAAAAAAAACTTTTCGGATGTAAGATTAAGACATTTTTATGCCGCTGTCTGACAGCCCCTGGTGGAGACACATACGGCGCCTCCGGAAAGTATTCAGACCCCTTCACTTTTTCCACATTTTGTTGTGCTATAGACTCAAATTAAAATGGTTTAAATTAAAAGAATTTGCCATCAATCCACACACAATACCCCAGAATGACAAAGCGAACAGGTTTTTAGCAATTTCAGTAAATTTATTAAAATTGAAATTCAGAAATACCTCATGTACATATGTATTCAGACCCTTTGCTATGACACTCTTAAAATTAGCTGAAATGCAAAAATCTGTTTAATTTAATCCATTTTAAATTGAGTCTGTAACACAATAGAACACAAACAAAATGTGGACAAAGTGAAGGGGTCTAAATACTTTGCGAAAGCATGAATAGACACACTCACACTGTTCTTCTCAATTGGACACAGACACAGAGGTGCACACACACGCATGCATGCATGCACACAAAGACACACACACACACACACACACACACACACACACACACACAGGAGTTGACTTTTCAGGTCAAGCCACCGTAAAGACTGTCAGAGAGGACTGGAGGAAGATGAGTTATGTGCTAGAGTTGTCTGTGACCTTTGCCACTGTGCATGTGATATCAGTCAGAGTACCCATACCACTGGAAGCCTGGACACCAAACCCAGCACTCCTCTCAATGGCTCTGTACACTATTATTTCTCTCTTGCTTCCTCTCTTTTTCTTTCTCTACCACCCTCACCCCCCCCCCCCCCCCCCCCTCTCTCTCTCCTTACATCCTGGGCTGGGACCCCACCACATGTCTTCTAGTTGCTGGTTAGCTGCTGCAGAGACTAGACTCTCTCTAATTCTTTCTTGCTTGTCTGCCTTTGTTAGTAGCAGTGCTTTGTGCCTGTGTCTGTGGCCTGTGTCTGTGGTCTCTCTCTCCCTCTCTCTCTCTCTCCCCTCTCTCCCCTCCCTCTCCCTCTCTCTCTCTCTCCCCTCTCTCCCCTCCATCTCTCTCTCTCTCTCTCTCTCCCTCTCTCTCTCTCTCTCTCAGAGAGGCCACAAGGAACTCCAAGTTTCCATTCATGCTTCTCATTATCGGGGCATGTTGGGATTTTATGGGGCCTTGTAAACCCCTGAATTACTGCACTTTAAAATGGATTCTGACACTATTATGTGACCGTGCTTATGGAAAAGCCTTTCATTGCTGGACCGAGGACCTAAAATGGTGAACGACAAAGGAGCATGACTTGTTAATTATTTTTAACTGCCGGGTGAAATGATTATGAACTAGGTAGGATACACAAATGACCAGGACCAGAAATGGGCAGTTACATAATAAAACGACTTCCTCCCCTTGAAAAAAATAACATGTTGTCTTAGGAGGGAAATGTGAAGTTGTCCCAATGTCCATATAAACAATATGACTTAAAGTTGTACACAACTGAAACAGAAGCAGACACACCTTTTTACAGTTTTGATTTATTTCACTGTACTGTTTTAGTTAAACAAATAGGGTCAAATTACTATTTAAAATTGAATTATGAGACACAATTTCCTCTAGTATAGTACTTGCAATTCAACAATAGATTCCCAATAATTAAGAAAGATAATGTGAAAGCAATTTAAATTAAATAATAACAAGGTCCTTAGTATGCATAGCTTTAATAAGTTAATCATTACCAATGTAATATATAGATATTTTATAATTTGCTCCTCATGCACACACACACACACACACACACACACACACACAAACACACACACACACGTATGTATATCTGCACGTACATGAGCGCCTGCATGAATTCATGCGTATGTCTTGTCTGAGTATCCTCCTCGGCCGAGCAGCGGCAGGAACAGGCTGTTGGTTCAGCAGAGCAGGCAGAAGAAAAGGTGTCAGCCAGTCAAAACAATCCCTGTTATTCCAGCCTGGGCCCAAGTGGCGGTGAAGAGGCTCTTTTCAGGCACCCTTAATGTTGTAAAGTGATCTGCTGCACAATCGGGACACTCCAAGAGGCCATCCCTGGCAAACGAGCAAAAACAAACAGCACCCCCAACCCCACACACGCCCCCCCCCAGCCTCCAGCCTCTAGCCTCCAGCCTCCACCCTAATTCAGACCTCATGCAGAGGTCCGCTGGAGGCAGAGCCACAGCCAGATCCTAGACCCAGATGATCTCTCATCAAACAACTACTCTACTTCTCAACCTCTGAGACACGTTGAAACACTGAGAGAGAGAGAGAGAGAGACAGAGAGAGACAGAGAGAGAGAGAGAGAGACAGAGAGAGAGAGAGAGAGAGAGACAGAGACAGAGAGAGAGAGAGAGAGAGAGAGAGAGAGAGAGAGAGAGAGAGAGAGAGAGAGAGAGAGAGAGAGAGAGAGAGAGAGAGTGAGAGAGATGTTACACTTCATGAAAGATGTTCCACCTCACTTCTAGGGATGTCGAGTTGAATGCTAAAACCTGTCAGTGTCAGCATACTACCAGTGGGTGTGTGGTATGTTGATAGATAGAGCTATGGTTTGCAGCGGGGGGGGTGGGGGGGGGGTAGTAGGGTTAGGGTTGGGGGGGCTGGTAGAAGTCGAAATTGAAATCTATCGGATCGATTTCTACCTCCACCAGCCTCCACTGGTCTGTAGGTGAAGAGATTAGTATTGTTGTCTGACCTATATATATATATGGCATTTAGCTGACGCTTTTATCCAAAGCGACTTACATTGCAGTGAGTGCATCCATTTTTCAGTATATCTGGTCCCAGCGGGAAATGATCTGGTACGACACTCCTTACTACAGTATTCCTAAAGATCTCAGTCTGTCTTCCCGAGGGTCAACCTCTACTAGAACCTCTGTTCATCCTTTTACTACACTACACTACACTGCACTACACTACACTGCACTACACTACACTACACTACACTACACACACTACACTACACACACTACACTGCACTACACTACACACACTACACTACACTACACACTACACTACACAATACTATACTATACTAGCCAGTGTCTTGGCTAACTATTTGACTCCCTATTTACCTGTTGGTCGTTTTGGTCTAAAATCTGTTCTAAAATCCTCTTCTACCTCTCCACCCTAAGCCACCAGCCTGCTGTCATATGAGCCCCAGAGCACTGTGTGACGTTCCAGTGTTTCTGCTCCCTGCTCTTTGAACAAGGCCGAGTGTTCCTCTTCCTCTGGGTGTGTGGCTAGTTCACTGGGGTGACCTCTGTTGCTCCACATGGGCTGGTTTTGACTTTGTGGAGCAGTGCTTTGAACCCATCCCAGGGTTAGGTTGGAGCAGCAACCCAGCCCAGCAGAGCCCAGAAGCAGCCCAGCTGGCCTAGTGACAATTTGGCCGACAATGGCAGCAGAATTAGCACTCCACTTTTACAAGCACCGCCTCAAATTACTTCTCTCTCTTTCTCTGCCACACTCACAAAAGAGAAAGAGGCAAATTGAAACGGAACTTTATAAGAGGCTGAGGTCAGACATTGTTGGTAATAAGTATGGCTGCCCGATCCAAATACAGAATCATGATCATAAAAGACAACTGTTTACAACACAAATTAAACAATTATACTAGCTCTCTGTGCAGCTTCCGGACTGGGCTGGATTAAATGAAAAGGATTCGTTTTTTCCTCCTCCTCCTCTTCTTCTTCTTCTTCTTCTTCTTCTTCTTCTTCTTCTTCTTCTTTCCTCTCCCTCTATTTTCTATTCTGCCTCTTCCTCTTCCTCCCTCCCCATCTCCTCCTTCTTGTCTGTTGAAACATGTGGTCAGCTGTTGTGCTTCCATGTGGTCAGATGATCAAAGCCTGGGAGCGGCAGTAATTGTCCCCCGCTGAAGCGCTGCCCTGGCTGGGATCAGGGTCCCAGCAGGTGGGGGGGACAGCCATGAGAACCGGGAGGGAGGGTGGAGGAACGCGAGAGGCCCTGCCTGGCAGAAATAAAGACTTCCTAAGGCCTGCTCTCTGACAACAGAGCCCCAAAGGGAGAGTGAAAAATGAAGCCTCCACACATCAGGAGGGAAAGGGGCCGCCACTGGGGGGGGGGGGGGAGGGGGGGGGGGGGATGGAAGCATAAGAGAATGGGATTATAATATTTGTTCAGAGGGGTGAGGAACGATTGTGAGCACATTTAGTATCGGCTTAGAATTCAGTCTGTCAGATGCGAGGGGGTTTCTAATGGTTGATGAAATATGGATGCTGTGTTACTTCACCTGCTAACCCTGTGTTCACAAGGCGCCCACCTCCACTTGGAAACACTCTCATACAGAAACTCACCAAAATAAAGCCAGCAGTCGCTCTTGCACACAACACAGACACACGTACTCTTGCACACAACACAGACACACGTACTCTTGCACACAACACAGACACACATACACATGGACACACACACTAATTTTCTCTCCTCTCTCTACCTCTCTAACCCCCCCCCCGCCGCTACACACCCACCCATCCACCCACCCACCCACACACACCCACACACACACACACACACACACACACACACACACACACACAGATTGAGGCAGTGAGACCATGCATACCTTGGCCTGGCTGTGTTTACCTGAAGACCAGAGGGAGCTGTGAAAGCTCACAACTCTGACTACTTCACATGTATGTGGGAGCCCACAAAACACTTTTCACTGCTGTCCATCATTTTGATTGCCCAGCACGACTCCCCCACCACACACCCCCACCCCTCGGCCAGATGGCTTTTTTTTTTAACTGTCTGTGGGCTCTTGCACCTCCGCACTAAATCCCTGGGATAGATGGGTGGTGGGGAGGGGAGGGGGCGTGGGGGGGGGCTCTGTGGACAAATGGTTCGGAGGTAGCAGAGCAAATAAAATGGATTAAGGGGGGTCTTTTCACAGATACTTCAAAACTACTTTGGCACTCGTCTGCAACCCCCACCCCCCCTGATAAGAGCAGAAATCACCCAATCACAGCAAACCCGTGAAGATCAAGGAAACTCTGGGCCAAAGCAAACAAACAGAATATCGTAAACAAACAAACATGGACAACTTAGATCAGTTTAAAAACCAAGAAAATATGGTTATGGTTGTGCTACAAAACTTGTTTTTAGATGACAGGGGACCTGATTCAGGATAGAAAAACTACAATACAAGCCTCATCATGACCAACGGATGCAGGTGAAGCACCTCAAAGACATCTTTGAAAAGTAAAGCAGTATAATAGACAGCTTTTTCAAGTCACTCTATGTCATATCCTCCAAAGATCAAGCATAAGTCAAAATGATCATCCAAATGTACAGGCCTATATCCAACATTAATATGCAAACATCTTTGAACAGACAGACTGATATAAACACTACACTTAAATGCCTGCATAGAAGGCTGTCAATGTCCAATTGTGATTGCATGTTCTGCACAGTAATTGTTCCTTCAAGGGACCAATCCAATTGATTCCAGCTTTGAGCACATAACCAGCCTAAGCTGTAGACCGGGCTTGGCATCAACACATAGCTGTACTGTACAATCCAATGTTCTAACAGGTCGTGATGTGAACGTGATTCATATGTCACCTCTGGACTCGTTTCTGCAAAAGGTTAGATTCTTGACTCCCCGCTGCCTGGTGTCATTATGTTGCTTAGCAACATGCCACAAGCTATTCTTAGCTACAGAAAATTAGGATTTCCATTTTGTTAACAAAAAAATCGAAATAATCATTGCACACGTTCAGCTGAAATATTCAAGATATCCAACAAAAAATCGGATATTTGTGACACGTGAACTATTTACAGTATATACTGAAGTAATTGCGCCACCACAGCAACCAGGTTTTTTTGTCTCAGAGGGAATAAATTAATCTTATCTTAGAAACGGTGATGAAAAGATGGAAACACAACAGTACGCACAACACAACATCTCTCACCGTACCAGGAAACATGATTATGTTTCATACATCATAAACAACTACCCAACAGTACGTTTCCATCTTCTGGAGGTCATGTTCATTTAATGAGCCTTTCCAACCATTTACTTTCTCATGCATCCCGGGCGACGCGGTCCAGAGGCCTGGTGTCACTAGAGGGCCCCGGGCCATGGCCCTCCTCCTGATGACATGTCACCATGCAGGGGCCGCAGGGTCACAGGGATCACTCAATTAGCACTGGAGACAAAAGCCTCACCATGATGCTGCCCAGTGCCCCTGAACTCTGACAGGGCACCAGCCACACCACGGTGACCAGCCAGTCTATAACCCTGTGTGTGTGTGTGTGTGTGTGTGTGTGTGTGTGTGTGTGTGTGTGTGTGTGTGTGTGTGTGTGTGTGTGTGTGTGTGTGTGTGTGTCTGTGTCTGTGTCTGTGTCTGTGTATGTGCGTGTGTGCGCGCCTATGTGTGTGCAAATGTGTGTGCGTATGCATGTGTGCCTGTCTCTTCTTTCATTCCATCTCTATACCTGCCAGGCTGCCTATTCGTTTGCTTGTCTGTCCATCCGTCTGTCTACCCATCTGTGTATATTGGTGTCTTCCTGCCAACCTGCCTGCCTGCCTGCCTGTCTGTCTGTCTGTCTGTCTGTCTGTCTGTCTGTGTCTGTCTGTCTGTCTGTCTGTCTGCCTGTCTGTCTGCCTGTCTGTCTGCCTGTCTGTCTGTCTGTCTGTGTCTGTCTGTCTGTCTCTCTGGGAAGTGTACTCCTCTTAGTATCCATAGGATTGCTATTCAGCTAATCAGTTATAGAATCTGTGCAGCTATTCATGTGGCAACAAATACTTCACATGGTACATTTAGTGATAATGGGGCCAAACTTAAAGGAGATGGTTGGAGAGATATAGATGTCTGTGGAAATGGCAGCGGTTTTAATTAGCATGTTCTCCTTGATAGGTCCTCACCCCAGCCATGAGATATAGGGCAGCAGCACAGAGAGGCACTCCAGCTGCCTTTGATTGTGAAGGAGATAGCAAGCACAAGCACAAGCACAAGCACTAACACTAACACACACACACACACACACACACACACACACCATACACACACACCGACATACACACATACACAAACACCGACATACACACATACACATACACACACGCCAACATACACACATACACAAACACCAACATACACACACACCGACATACACACAGAAAGAGAGAGAAAGAGAAAGAGAGAGACAGAGAGATAGAGAGGAAAGAAAACAGTCAGTTCCTCTCCTTGGGGTAGTCAAAAGTAGAGAGAGTGTGGTTCTTAGGTGAGCCTCATTCTGACGGAGAGGGCTCGGGGGGCTGGATAAGACTCTTTAAGCTCCACACTCTTTGTTGTTCTAGGCACGTATTCCCATTGCTCACTCTTGATGATGACGGTAACCTGCTGTCAGTGAGAGGGAGAGGGCCACGCACCGATTCAACTTAGATGGGTTTTGGAATCAAGAATATGCAAAAAACAACAACAACAACAACAACAACAACAATATCAGTCACTTCTTGGGAGGCACATGATCAAGGAGTGGCAGCTGCCTGTTGCTAGGGAAGGGAGACTCATCTCTTTTTCTGTCATCCTTCCCATCTCTTTCTCTCTTTCTTTCTCTCCACCAAGCCTCAATTCTATTCTTCTGTGTGCCTTGGGACACAGCCCGAAAAATATATGAAAATCTATATCTGTCGTCCAAGAACACAGGAGTAGTATACCCCCCCCCCCCCCCCCCCACCCCGCCAGATTGACAGAAAACGGAGGTTTTCCCAGGAGAACGAGTGTACAGTAGTACACCAGCTCTCTAACACACAGTCCCATAAAGGCTTCTTTTGACCTCCCTAACTTGGCAGAGGCCTACAGTATGTTCAACTGAAGTCAGTGTACCGCAACAGCTGGCACTACAATTTACATGAGAATACAGCAAGTGTTGCAGCTGCTCTCTCCAAGCATCTGCCAAGCAAACACTGGTAGGAAAATAAACATGCCTCTGAGACCACATCCTCTTATATCTCAATCTATGCCATTTGCATAATGCCACTTGTTATCATACATAACTGCATATGCTAATCGCATTCCAATTCCAAGGTTGTTATTCCAAGGCCTCTGTTCTATACCCCCACCTCCCCCCAGTCTCCGCCCCATCACCCCCACCTCCCCCCAGTCTTCTCCCCCTCACCCCCACCTCCCCCCAGTCTTCTCCCCCTCACCCCCACCTCCCCCCAGTCTTCTCCCCCTCACCCCCAGCTCCCCCCAGTCTTCTCCCCCTCACCCCCACCTCCCCCCAGTCTTCTCCCCCTCACCCCCACCTCCCCCCAGTCTTCTCCCCCTCACCCCCAGCTCCCCCCAGTCTTCTCCCCCTCACCCCCACCTCCCCCCAGTCTTCTCCCCCTCACCCCCACCTCCCCCCAGTCTTCTCCCCCTCACCCCCACCTCCCCCCAGTCTTCTCCCCCTCACCCCCACCTCCCCCCAGTCTTCTCCCCCTCACCCCCAGCTCCCCCCAGTCTTCTCCCCCTCACCCCCACCTCCCCCCAGTCTTCTCCCCCTCACCCCCACCTCCCCCCAGTCTTCTCCCCCTCACCCCCAGCTCCTGTCACTAGTTTGCACTTCACTAATGGTGCCCTTTTGGTGCCCATTAATTGCCCAATGATTATCTTTACGCTCTTCAAATAGTCACACGTAGCCTTGTGTCCCGGCTGAGAGCAGACTGGGAGAGAGACCCAGGCCCAGCCCCAGACTGGGGGTGGGGTGGGGGGGGGGGGGTCCACGCTGCGCATATGACTCAGGGTCAGATTTGTGTTCCATCTCCCTAATAGTTAAGGTAAGGATTAATGGAAAACGGTTCTGATATTAGATCTGAGGTAATGTTTACCTCTGGCAGGGGGTGAGGGGGGCAGGTCTCAGTGCTGGGGGAGACAGGACCATATCACATCTGTGTGTGTGTGTGTGTGTGTGTGTGTGTGTGTGTGTGTGTGTGTGTGTGTGTGTGTGTGTGTGTGTGTGTGTGTGTGTATTTGATTAGCTGTAATCCAATTGAGGGAGACGGCTTCCTGTTAAGCGAGGTGCAAAGGGTCTAAATAAACAGGTTACAGGACCATCAGACAGTAAAGCTCAGTCAGTCAGTCAGCCAGTCAGTCTGCAGCCCAGTCAGTCTGCAGCCCAGTCAGTCAGCCAGTCAGTCTGCAGCCCAGTCAGTCAGTCAGTCTGCAGCCCAGTCAGTCAGCCAGTCAGTCAGCCAGTCAGTCTGCAGCCCAGTCAGTCAGTCAGTCAGTCAGTCAGCCAGTCAGTCTGCAGCCCAGTCAGTCAGTCAGTCTGCAGCCCAGTCAGTCAGCCAGTCAGTCTGCAGCCCAGTCAGTCAGTCTGCAGCCCAGTCAGTCAGTCAGCCAGTCAGCCAGTCTGCAGCCCAGTCAGTCTGCAGCCCAGTCAGCCTCCTGGATCATCACTGCACCTCCTCACACAACCACTGTGTGTGTCCTCTGACTGAGATCTCACTGTCTGACTAATATGCTCGGGTTTAACTGATGTTAAGTCTAAAACAAGAGTTAAAAACATCAGAGAGAAAGAGAGAGAGAGAGAGAGAGAGAGAGAGAGAGAGAGAGCGATGGAGAGAGAGAGAGAGAGAGAGAGAGAGAGAGAGAGAGCGAGAGAGAGAGATTATGGTGTGGGATCACAGTAAAGCTCATTTTGATATGAATAAACATCTTATCTCACATGTATCTTATCTCGCCTGGAGGTGCCATTAAGGTGTATTTTGTCTAATTTTCAAGGAACATCAAAAACTGTGACTAACATGGGTTTTCAACTAAAATACACAAATAAGGTTGTAATGATGTTATTACGATAGAAATCTGATTCACTTTCTTAAATGCATTGCATTTCCTTGGCAAACACCAGCAAGCCCCGAGCTCTGAGGTTGGAATGGTTTTTTCCATTTCATTTGGTCTATTGTGTTCCAATAAAGGGAAAATATGGACCATTCTGAGGGGGGGACATTGGTCCACTCCTGTAACAGTTGGTCCGTGCAGAAGCTTGGGCTTTTAAGCAGGAATAAATAAAGATGAATGGCCGAAATGCACTGATGAGAAAATAGCTGATAACCATGGCAACAGTGTAACTTCTAAACAGTTTGGAAAGGGCAATGCTCAGAAGGAACCACAGTGGTTTGGTAAAGCCAGCGGGCATAAGCCCGTACATACCAACACCTATAGACCAGACTCCCTGGGATGATCTGTAGCAGATGTGTTTGTCAACATTGTGGACTCCCTACTTCCCTGAGCTGTACATTCCTGTCACACAAGACAAACAGCTGTGGACTGGGGGCCTCCTGTGCCAAACCAAGCCCTGTCACTCCAAAGAGTGTTTGCAGGGTGTGTGTGTGTGTGTGTGTGTGTGTGTGTGTGTGTGTGTGTGTGTGTGTGTGTGTGTGTGTGTGTGTGTGTGTGTGTAACTAGAGCCATAATGAAGGGTGATTCACACACACAACCACAGTGTTCTGAGGTCCCTTTAGAGCATGTGTCAAAACGTCATGCCCTCCTACTTACAATGGAATAGTGTATTCAATTATTATTTGCCTTCCACAATTATTGTGACAGTGAAGCATTTTTTCTTCTTTTGGTTCTATACACTAAACGTTTGGATTTAAACCAACAAATACTTTTTAGTATTTGGTCACAAA
>NC_139669.1:1687967-1692967 GCF_951799395.1 Argentina silus
GCACAGAGCATCTTTGAAGTGTCACTTGAAAGGCGCAACAAAAGATGGCGGTAAAATTATGTTTTTGCTGGATTTTTTTTGTTTTCCAGATGCAAAGTTATGCATTCTTTAAACTGCTAAATTATGCACATTCACATCACTCAGAAGAGGAAGACAACAGTCCCTCAGAGCACATCACAACAAACACACTGACAGTGACAGTGCACACACACACACACACACACACACACACTACACACACAGACACTACACACACACACTACTCTGATCATTTTCACATGTCTCCGATGTTGACAACGTCAGAAAACTTCCACACAAACACTAAGATTTGGTTCTCAAAACAAACCAAACTTCCACCGTCTCTCAAGCAGCCGTCCAATCATCCCTCGTCAACAATTACCCACAACCGACAGCAGCTCCAAACGCTGGATGACATCTTCAACCAGGTCTCAATGGTCCCAACTCCCAGTACCCCCCCCCCCCCCCCCCCCAGTACCCCCAGTCCCCCCCTCCCAGTGTTCATCACTAACCAAGCATTACACAGACCTACATTCACAACCTAGGCGACTGTTCTCTCCACAATGAAAGACACAACACAAGGCGCACCAACCCAGACGGTTTAGTTTGCACTTTATCAGACTTTACAAAACGTCCACGCCTCATTGAGCCTAAATTTGCTGGTAGTTTCCTTTAAGAGCAATACAAAGAATGAGAATGGGGAGGCCTGGTCTTCCTTTTGTGCAGAGGCAACGTACCAGAGACACAGAACGGCCTACCACACAGGCCTGCTGGAGGAGGGGGGGAGGGAGGGAGGGAGGGATGGAGAGACAGAACGGCCTACCACACAGGCCTGCTGGAGGAGGGGGGGAGGGAGGGATGGAGAGACAGAACAGCCTACCACAAAGGCCTGCTGGAGGAGGGGGGGAGGGAGGGATGGAGAGACAGAACGGCCTACCACACAGGCCTGCTGGAGGAGGGAGGGAGGGAGGGAGACACAGACCGGCCTACCACACAGGCCTGCTGGAGGAGGGGGGGAGGGAGGGATGGAGAGACAGAACAGCCTACCACACAGGCCTGCTGGAGGAGGGAGGGAGGGAGGGATGGAGAGAAAGAACGGCCTACCACACAGGCCTGCTGGAGGAGGGAGGGAGGGATGGGGGGAGGGATGGAGAGACAGAACGGCCTGTCACATAGGCTGGATGGAGGAGGGATGGAGAGGGTGAAGAGAGAGAGAGAGAGAGAGAGAGAGAGAGAGGGTCTCAGCCTCCTAACAGGGAAACAGTCCATGGCTACTCTATGTGGAAGACCAGTGGAGTGACTTAGTGACTATGATACTATAGACATTCTCATTCCTTTGTTATGTGTGATAACCGCTTACACCAACAACCCAGGCATGAAACCAAACCAAACCTCTTCATCTGATTCTTCACTATGTGGAATGGAGACACAGCCAAGCCAAGCCAAGCCAAGCCAAGCCAAGCCAAGCCATACTCAGCCACAGTCTCCAGGCCGAGCCACAGCTAGGACGTGTTCCATGCTGGTTTGTGTACGTGGTGGTTCATGTGGAGGCCATGGCTGGAGGGTAGAGGCTTTTAACTGAGTGCTTGAGATATCCCTGTAGGTTCTCTTCCTGACTATCACTCTACCCCCCCACCCCCTCTCTTTCTCTTTCTCCTTCTCTCAATCTCTGTCTCTTTCTCTCTCTCCTTCTCTCAATCTCTGTCTCTCTCTGTCTCTCCTTCTCTCTCTCATTTTACTACGACTGTGATACTGCCAGTGCGAGTAAGCAAGAGCCTGTGTGTGTGTGTGTGTGTGTGTGTGTGTGTGTGTGTGTGTGTGTGTGTGTGTGTGTCTGTGTGTCTGTGTGTCTGTGTGTGTGTTGATGAGTGTGAGTGTGAGTGTGAACAGGGAGACAGTAGTGTGTGAACCTGGGTGTTTCCAGTCAGGCTATCTGCTACCGTCAGAGATCAGTACCATGAGGTTAGCTAAGTCTGTTTCTCCTGGACTTCCCAGGGAGAAACACCAGGATGCCTTCTGCTAAAGCTGCCACAAGGAGCTGCTTTATGAAGGAGTAACACACTAAATACAAACAGGTTTAAGAAACTGCAAATGTGTGCACGACAAACCCACTGCCTGATAAGGCATCCTACGCAGAAATAGGACTACATATCGAAATGAGTTACCGATTAATAAATAAATGAAATAAGTTATGCTTAAAACGGAAGGGTTTTGGAATAGCTAACTAACAGAGATTGACAGAGCGTCTAATGTACACCACTGGCTGCTAACTGGTCTCTAACAGTCTCTTTGCCCCCAGCCGGCGGCCATTACAGTGCAGTTTGAAAGAGCAGAGAAAAGCCCAGCAGGGGGAGGGGCCATGAGGAAGGAGGGGGGGGTATGTTTCCATGACAACGATGAAGTTGAACTCCTGGTGAGAGATTGGGGGTGGGGGGGGGGGGGGGGGTTGGCTGAGTACCCCACCATAATGTTCCTCCTATTGTTGTGGACTGGGGGGGTCTACATAAGAAGATGGGGTCTGGGACTGGGAAGGTGTTGGCTGCCTGCTAGTCAATAAATAATGAAAACAGAGGCCTCTGGGACGGGGCAGGGCCGGCGCCCGGGCCCACTGCGGCCCCTCTACCACCGCAAAGGAGAGGAGGGTCTTCCACTGGCACTAATTGAAAGTGGCGAGGTGATCTGATGACACTGCAGGGATACTTTGGTTTGTCACAATGTGTAATGTCCTCGTGTTCAAGGGTGGCTACCCTCATAGCAGAGTTAATTAATGCACTGCTTTTCACAAAGAGCTCAGGAAGGGGCACAGTTGCTAGGGGGGAACTGAGGTAAGACATGGTGAGGGCCAACACTTTCCCTCGCTTCTCAGACTGAAACGACATGCCTAAGAGAAACCATACCTACCTATCAATCAACACCATCACTGTGACACGGCAGCCTGATGGACAGACAAACAGATGTTTTTTCTATATGGCGACTGGCTCATCGTGGCAGAGCTGACAGCATCTTGCGGAGACTGCTTTGATAGAGCAGCTGCTGTCAGGCAGAACATGAGAATACGTAAGCTTGGTGCATCAATCATGATGTGAAAAGGGAGCTTCAGTACAGAATCAATTTCCACGGTGCTTTGTGAGCCCACAAGTCCATCCTGTAGATCAGATACCCTCTCCTGTACTAGTTTCACTCTGACAACTACATTTGACATGGGGCGGAAGGGGGCGGGTGGAGGAGGGGAGGAGAAAGAGAGTGAATGTGTGTGAAACGTGTGTCCTGTATCTTCTTGAGCCATTACACCAGTGTTCTACAGACAGATGTGTCTCCCTCTGAACTGATTGGCACCAGACACACGGAGACACACACGATCTCACGCACTCACCTCCACGGGCCAACACCTCTGTTGCAGCTATACCCCCCCCCCCCCTCCCCCAACACACCCACCCACACACACACACACACACACACAACTAACAGCCAGGCTCCACGGTGCCCTCCACTCACTTGTAAAAGTTGTGATTTACACTTGTGTACTAAAAACAGCTTGACACAAACAAACACATTAAAAGCCCAGACAGCTAAAGCCTTCAAAGTGTGCCAGTGTTTGGGCCCATTTATTGAGGTAGGTCTAAACTTAATAGCGAGACAAAAATTGCAGCCGTTAAAAGTTTACGCACAGAACAACTGTCGTAAGGCAAGCTTTTCATAAAACCGGCTCACACCTGAGTTCTAGCCAAGGCAGCAGTCTGGGCGCAGGCTGAGGTAACTACACGGCTCTTCTAGCATCTTCCACGGTCCGGGTCTCGTGTACCCTCTAAACCCTGTGCTGTCAGTCTAGCTACAAGGTGTGAGGCCTGCCCTGGGAGAGTCCCTAAATCAAATTAAGCCATTTGCATTGTAAATACACCATGGAAATCCTGTCTGCCTTGTCAGAGGCCTGCAGAGTCGGAGGTTGGCGGCTGGAGAAGGCCGCTCATGGAGCCAGGAATCCTCCGAGCTTCACAGATCAGACCTGGATCCGGATCCCTGTCCCCCCCCCCCCCTCCGCCTCCCGCCTCCCCTCCCTGCACCCTCTCGCTGCATGCAGCCCCCCGGGGAGCTCTCCCACCCCCCTGACCTCGTCCGCTAGGGGGGTCAAAGGGAATTTAACACGAGGGTCCTACATTCCTCCAAGGTGATAATTGCTGTAGCTGCAGGCGGGGGGCCATCAGGCGCAGGGTAAACAGGCAGAGGGGTCCCCCCCCCCCCCCCAAAGACCCCCCCACCCCCTCTCCTCAACGTCACAGGCCGTGAATTACGGCTTCAATCACAGCCCTGACAGTGCATGTCGCCTCCTGCATCAACCAGGTTTATTTAGCCTGTGAAAGCGAGGGCCCAGCTGTTAGTCAGGCTAGCCTAGCTCCAGCCCTGTCAGAAAGACACCCTGGCCTCCGCACACACCCAGCAGCCACAGCCCGGCTCGGGCCTTTAAACAGCCTGTCAGAGCAGGGAGTTACGGAGGATATCGCCGTGGCCGTCATGGCCGCCATCGCCGGACCGACAAACATCCGTGGAGCCTAATCACCCCCCTCCGTCTTCTCTACACCTCTCTCCCTGTCCGCACCCTGGCCGAGGAAGAGCACGCGTAAGCACAGAGTGATGGATGGACTGGCCTCGTCTGCACTGGGACTCCCAATTCCTCCTCCGCTCCTCCACCTCCATCGCGGGTCAGCTGCTCTCACTGCCGCTCTCATCCATCACACCACACCGCCTTCACTCCATCCTTAACGTAATCTATTACTTCCCCATCAAACGCTGACTGCATTTTTGAGAGAGGGTTGACAGTGGATATCATTACCCCAGAAACGGTTAGGTAATGGTAACCGTTCTTTTATACTGGTAATGAGTGGTTGGTAATAAGGACATTTTCACGAATCCGAGGAGGGCAGAATCTACATCTGTGTGGAAAGCGGGAGGGGTGGACAGCTTCTAAAGTGTGTACAAGACAGAGT
>NC_139669.1:1695467-1710467 GCF_951799395.1 Argentina silus
GGAGCTGACCCCGGGGGCCAGAGACGGTGCCGCTTCGTCCCATCTCTGGTTTCGATTCCCTAAACTCCTGACGCCTTCCTCCCCTTGCACCTGTCGACCGCCAGCAGACCCCCTGCCCGGACCCTTTCACCACAGTGAATATACGGCCACGCTCACTGGCCCAGCCTGGCTAATTACCGCTGGCCCCAAAGGCCACGCCATGCGGTTAGCTACTGCCACCCTTAACAGTCCCCTCTGCAGTCCCCTCCCCACTCCACTCCATGGACGAGCCTGACCTGCGCTGAGCGTGTACACCCTGAGCCTCCAGCCCACAGCCAACCCAGAGATTAAGCAGCCCTGTCTACACGCACCCATGAATAATAGAGCTGTAACTCCAGACAGGCAGGCAACAGCAGTGTGAGTCATCCACACATATAATCCCATAGGCTGCAGCACGCTAACGCGTCACACACATTCATATACAGTAGCAGCAACGCTGGATGTGTGCACTAGTGCACAGTGGGATATGGAAAGGCTAGGCTCCTTGCTCGACACCAACTCAGATACAATGGTAACGTCTTGTTAAAGCTGGTGTTTGCTTGGTGGTATTTAGTTGTTATTTTAGATCATGGTTATTTAATTACAATTTGACCATGTAATCACATAATAAATACCAGGTAAAAATTACACTCAAATAAAGTATTGCAGAAAATTATTTGCCAAAAATAACTGGTGTAATCAAATAATTTATTTAATTCAATTATTTAATTACACCAAATTGTGAGTAAATGTTTAGTCCCACAGTGGTATCATGTACATAAATAATTTTGCCTTTTTAAAATTACTTTAAAAAGGTAAAATTGCTATAAAAAAAATATCTAAAAGGACTGAATGCAACTTTTCTCAAGCAGTTCAATTCAGTGTCTGATAATTACATGTATTCATAATGCAGATGAATACATTGTGCAGCGGTGCAGCATAAAATGCAACTGAACGTTGTGAAATAAACCGTTCCTCCACTACGGATAATAACAAACATCACGTGACTGACTGCAGCACTGAGTCCAGACGCATGGAAGCGTCGGCAGAGCATCCTGGCTGTGGGGAGGATGGGAGATGCAACGACTGATACACCTGGGTTGTTTTTTATATATATAACCAGAGGCTAAATCTACAAGGCAAGGCTAGATTTTCAGGACATTCTATTGAATTGAAACGAGTTTTTAAACAAGCAAAACTGACTTAAAATGCGCAAAAGCGTCTCCATAACAATCCGAGCAGTTAAGTATGCACTTCAGCTGGTCCCCTCTTTTCACTCCCCCTCTGTGTTCTGCCGCCTGCACCTGCCATTCAGACTGAGGTCGGAACCTCGACAATGTTCCCTTTCGATCCCATAACAGAACATCTATTGTCCGTCCCCCCGTCCCACATCCCCCCCCATTATAGCATCGTCTGTGACTCGCATAAATGCGGCACACATACCCAGATTGTATTTGACTGCCTCTCTCCATAATAACACCTCTGCTATTCGGACTACTGCGTCACCGGCGTCATAGGGAAAGTGTGGCACCGCATCTGAACTTGCGTTGGACGAAAGTCACGGTTCTAAAAAGCGCCCAGTCAGCACGCGACTCACTCTGCCTCCTGGGCGTCTGTCTCGCCTGCGTGGTTCTCTCCTCCGTCCTCCAGCGAGCATCACTTTCTGGACCAGTTGCGAGGCAAAGCATCCTCCAGCAGAACATGTTCTGGACATCCCAGACAGTCCGTCCTGCGACATATTTTTAGTTTGGACCCGTTGATGTCACTTCCTGTCTGGGTATCACATAATATCCAAGCATATGAAAATAAAATACAAAACTTGACTTTTATATGTCCAAGTCACACGGCCGAACGAGTTCACAAGGTCATGCAGTAAATAATTGCCTGACGGCGGTGAGAAATGCGCCGTACTCACAGTTTTGAACATTTAAAGTGATACCCAGCATTCAATTTCGATCATCCGGTGACACAAGCGCATAATAGTTTTAAATAATCATAGCTGTGCTTCATTCCCATCCCATCCCTCGCTTTATACGCAGTCGAGTTTCCTGGTGCGATGTGCGCATTTACGTTGAGCGCATCACCTACTATATATATATGTTATTATTCTTATGATATAGTTAAGCAAGTGAACTTTAAAGAGACAGACAACTCCCCATGTACTAAATGTTAAGGTAAGGTAAATAGTGGAGACACCAAGTCTGTTCCAAATTGCCAAATTAGATTTAAAATGAAATAATTTCCTTACATCCACCCTTGTGGAGTAAGAGTTGCAGAATGTTTGATGATTTCTAGAAGGCATACTTCATAGTAGTCTGAATAAGACTGAATAAGAGCAAACTTGTAGGTGAACTCTGGCCCTCTCAGTCCCCATAAGCCTCTATCGAGTCCTCCTGACACCCAGACACACACCCAACAACTTAGAGACAGGGCTAGATTGTGGAAACAGGAGATACCACTCCTGAGGGGGGCAGACTGATTGTCCTGGCTGATGAAGAGGGTGTAGATTGGACATGTTTGGGGGGGGAAGAGAGGGGCACCGTTGGGGGAGGGGAGGGCCACTGTTGGGAGGCAGAGGGGTGAGGGGTGAGGGAGGTGAAGTGATGGAGGTGGGTTTGGGAGCGGACCCCTGCGAGGAACCGTATCCTCTTTCTTAGGCCGGGTCTCTTCTCTCTACCTTTGAACCCTGGCCCAGCAGCCCATCTCTGATCTACAGAGGGGCTCCCCTCACTCCCGTCCCCACGCCGGCCCCCGTGATAGATGGCCATCGGGATGCCAATACTGCACAATATTTCAATTTCCTGCCCAGGCGGAGGTATTTGAGGGGTTGCCTGGAGTTCAGCAGCACAGTGTGGTGCCTGCAGCCGCCATCGGCCCCTCGCTGGAGACCCAAGACCCAAACATTCAGCCAGGAACATTCCAGAACCCAGGCCCTCTGTGTGTCAGCAAAACAGCCCCTGCCGACGGCCGCCCGCCGTCCCCCCCGTATCACAGACAGACAACACAAAACACTACTGGGGCTTACGACTACCTCCCGGGTGAGTAACGGCTTATCACAATGTTTACCAGATAATGAATTAGTGTAATACAGTAAATAGAACGCTTTCTCTCCAAATATTGTGGAACTTTGGAGCCGTCATCGGCTATTAGTCATCTTCTATGTACAAATACCTTGATTTGGAGGGAGGCGAATAAATCACTTTTATCTGGTAAATAGCTGGCAAATGTTTCACTTTTATCTCAGTTACTAGAAACACGTGCCAAATATTCTGCGAGGAGGAAAGAAAGAAGAAGATAGTCAGAAACACAAACCAGGAATGAAGCCACATGGATCAAGTTTGACATTATTATCTGGGTCAGTTATATTTATATTACATGGTGGTTCAAGCAAACAGGATTATGAACATTCATATCGATGTGACTAAAGCAAGCAAATATCCAGTGTGTGTAAGTGTGTGTGTGTGTGTGTGTGTGTGTGTGTATATGCGTGCTAGTATGTGTCGGTTAATATGTGTGTGTATACTATGATGCCTTGTGATTGGTGGAGGCTGCAACGTGGAACCCGTTTGGAGAGCCAGGATTGGCTGGGGTGAGTCAGGGGGTTTGTGGCAGGCAGGAGGGGAAGTTGGGAGGCAGGCAGTGCGACCTAGTGGTAGGAGAGAGGGATGAGGGGTAGTACTGACAGCACAGTGCACCCCGCACACACACACACACACACACACACGCACGCACGCACACTCGCACACACACACACACACACACACACACACACGCACACATGCACACACACACACACTCACACACACACACGCACACATGCACACACACACACACGCACACACACACCCACACACCCACACACCCACACACCCACACACACGAGAGCAGGGAGTAGTAGTAAACCATGCACCACCTACCCCTACCTCCACCCACACAATGATACAAACACTGCACAAATACATGTTTGTTGTCAGTGTAGAAAATGTTATCTGCCTGTGGCACGTGTTCTTAACAGTACTTACCCAACCTAATACTCTCATTATGACACAATTACAATGTGCCTGATGAAATTGCAACAGCTTTTTTTCCTATGCACCCTGTTCCAGTTCTAAAAATAACATGCAACCCCATAGTCCCTCCGCCACCCCCCACCACAAAATGACTTTACGCTCTGCGATCAGAATCGTATTTGTCAACCACCCACCCTCCTCTGCCCCCCGTCCCGGCCCCCCTCCTAAACCAAATGGTGCTAATAGCAACTTCAAAGTCAATGGCTCTATGGCTGTTCAACCTTCAGAACAACACAGAAAGCTGAGAGAGGAGAAACATGGGTTGGTTGCCCCTTCAGGGGCGTAATGGACCAGACCTGTACCATTTAGCCACTCTGGACGGGTGAACGGTAACTAAACGCACTGTCAACCAGCGACTGTCAGAAGCCAGTCTGGATGCGGTCAGGGAGCGGTCACCCCTCTGTGCCCCCCCCCTAGGATGAGCTCCCAAAATTGCAGATTATCCCCCCTTCCAGATGTGTTTTAGAATAGATTGAGAGGGTGGCATGAGCAGGGTCGATGAAGGGGGGGTGAGGGGGGGGTGGGGGGGTGTTTGGGTGGGGCTGGACGCCGGTTTTAGGCAGGGAGGAGGGGAGGAGCAGGGGTACAGTGTACAGACTGAGACAGAGCCCCTAAAGCAGGGTTTAGTAGGGGCCCAGAGAAGAGGCAACAGCTCTGTTTTGCCTGTGAAGGGATTAATAATGAATTAAGGCACCCCCCCCCCTTCTCTCTCCCCCCCGCTCCCCCCTCTAAAAAGATATTCATGCAGGCTAAAGCATCCATTATTTATAGTGTGCATACAGGCAGGCTAGTGGTGGCTGCATGTGAGTGGGAGGGGTGGAGGGGAAGAGAGGGGGGGTCTTTCCCCCCCCGTATTGGGCTATGGAGGGAACATCCGCCTATTGTGACGGGGGCTGTGTTGGGATGGGCTGGGGACTGGATAGGGACGGGGAGGGGGAGGGGGGGGATTGGGAAGGGGGACAGGGTGGCCTGGCCGCCAGACAGCAGTGCATGGGGAGTGGGCCGTCAAGTGGAGTAGGGGGAGGGGTGGATTAAACAAATAAATACATGATAAGAAATAATCACGCCGGGGAGGTAGAGCTCAGTGGAGACAAAGAGGCTAAGGGGGCAAGCAGGGGGCCTGGAGGGGTTAAATCAGACAGGATTTACTGTCTGGACCGCTCAACCCTGCCCCACCCTGGACCAAAATAATGTTCGGGTCACGGCAACTTTGTTTTATCCTGTATAATTCAGCTGTTGGTGGTTTGTTAATTCACACATGATACGCTTATGACAGGGTTAACCCAGGCTCATCTGTTGACTCATATTGGTCAAATGCGTGTCCATATCTGGTGCGGGACAAATAGATCTGTTTGAATTGTCACTTTAATGATCGCACCATGTTCAGCACAATGGCTGCAGGGCAACAGACAAACAGAAGCAATATGCAAACCCTGTCACAACATCTTGTGTATGATACACAGAGAACACGCTGTGGACGCAGAGAGACGGTCATAAACCCCAACCCTCAGGGTGAAGGTGTAGAGAACCCTCAGGGTGAAGGTGTAGAGAACCCTCAGGGTGAAGGTGTAGAGAGGGAACCCACAGGGTGAAGGTGTAGAGAGAGAACCCTCAGGGTGGAGGTGTAGAGAGAGAACCCTCAGGGTGATGGTGTAGAGGGAACCCTCAGGGTGGAGGTGTAGAGAGGGAACCCTCAGGGTGATGGTGTAGAGGGAACCCACAGGGTGGAGGTGTAGAGAGAGAACCCTCAGGGTGGAGGTGTAGAGAACCCACAGGGTGGAGGTGTAGAGAGAGAACCCTCAGGGTGGAGGTGTAGAGAGGGAACCCTCAGGGTGATGGTGTAGAGGGAACCCTCAGGGTGGAGGTGTAGAGAGAGAACCCTCAGGGTGGAGGTGTAGAGAGGGAACCCTCAGGGTGATGGTGTAGAGGGAACCCTCAGGGTGGAGGTGTAGAGAGGGAACCCTCAGGGTGATGGTGTAGAGGGAACCCACAGGGTGAAGGTGTAGAGAGGAACCCTCAGGGTGATGGTGTAGAGAGGGACGGTGAGAGACAACAGCGGGGGTAAGAGAAGGGTGGAGCAGGGTGGAGCGGGGTGGAGCGGGGTACGTCATGCAGCATGCCAGGTATGCGCTGAGGCGAAGGAGAAAGGGAGAGATAGGGAGAGAGAGAGAGGGAGAGATAACCAGAGCGGTGAGACAAGCAGGCATCCCCAGTGATCTCCATATTAGCATAGATACCAGGTCATCAGGGTGGCAGCGTCCCAGAGGGGGACGGAGGTGACAGGAGGGCTACCCCCCCCGCCCCCGCCCCCGCCTTCTCATCTCCATAGATACCAGGGAGGCTCCACAGGCCAAGGACATATCTGACTGAAATACCTGAGTTATCTTCACCAAAAGGTCTCCAAAACATTATGGTTAAAGTTGCTGTCTCTCTTATTCTAAACCAGTTCATCCCCAATACAATACTGATTGATCCAGACACGGGGAAATAGAGCACATTCTAAAAGCTGCGATAGGATTGATCTGCAGCCCCTCCACCAGAGGCACACGTACAGCAGGACAGGCCAGCCTGGAAAAGGCTAGTAAGAGTTGAGTGTTATTGTCCTTGTTGCTTGCGTGCATGAATACACATCTGTTCCATCCTCACCGGTAAATCTGGGGTAAGAGGTTATCAATGTGGCTTTGACAAAAGTGTCCATTGGGATAGGCTACCAGTAAGCACTGTGGTGGTGATGATGATGATGATGATGATGACTGGGGAGAGTCCTTGCTGTAAATGTGAAAAGCTAGAATATTCTATTTTCTATTCAAACGGATCAAATATTGACTCTTAAACAGGTCATCGCCATCTGAATCAGGACAAGCCCATTAGTAGCAAGCTGCTCATTTACGGTAGCCACACAACATGGTGCTCATGCTCTAGCACTTGAGGCCAGACCTCCCTGAAGGGAATCTGCATTGTGCAAACATTGCAAGCTTTGTTCCCCCAACAAACACAAGGTGAAGCACTAAAATATATTTTTTATACCCAACAACTTCGCCGCCACACAGGAAAATCCATAAACGCTGGAATGATGTCAAAACAACATCGTGAGGTTTTGATAGATTTAATTTTCCACTGTTCAAAGTGAAAGTGGCTCCTGCAACATTTCCTGCCCCGCGTGATTTTTATGACAAATACAACAGCATCTTAATTATACATGCGACCACCGCTGTAAACGCTGTATCATTAACTAACATCTTGTTAACATGGGGGGACCTGCCCCAAAAGTGCTAAAGTGGCGCTTTGTTATCCTTGCCCTCTGTGTCTGTATGCTTTTGCTGATTAGCACCATTCAGGAGGAAATATAAAAATGGATGTGGCAGTACACACACACACCTCGTGTTGGGTTGGGTTGGAGCTGGTTTGAAGGAGCGGTGGAGGGGGTTTGAGAGGAGCCCTGTGGCCCACTGATGGGGAGTGACACACACTGGCTGATACACACTCCAACAGACACAACCTCTAACCAACACACACTCTGTTGACACACATTCTAACTTACCAAGACACACTCCAAGTGGCACACACTCCAGTCGACACACTCTTACTGATACACACTGAATGACGCAAATTGTAACCAACACACACCCTAATTAACACACACTCCAACTTGCAGCTGCGTAGAGGGAGTGAAGAGCTGGTGGTGTCCCTGACCTGCCCCAGGGTGTCAGAGGAGAACGCTTTGAGTCTCCTTATGACGGTGAACCTCCAGCCCTCCGCTGAAGAGACCTTCATTAGGTTTCAAAGGCTTCCTGGTTTTACATTACTGACCAAACACTCTGCAGCTGTACACAAGTGGCCACTCTCATTGAGGGGCTACGGAGGCAGAGGGAGCACAGACGCCCCATGACGTAACCAAACATCCCCAGTCAAAAGCCCAGGATGGGGAGGAATGTCATTGATGCTGATGTTTGGTTAAACAGGGTCACCGTTCCCCAATGGCAGGTGTGATGTTACTCACACAGCGGTGGATGCTGCCAGTTGTGTTATTAGGAGGGATAGTTCAAAACCTCTCTCTTTCTCCCTTGCTCTCTGTCCTCTACAAAGAGAACTCTAGGTCTACAGATCTGATGATGAAACCGGGCAGAGAGGTGAGAGGTCATTTAGATGTTCCAAACAGCACACAGCTTCATCTCTTTCAACTCCTTCCATCGCCTCTCGTTTCAGCCACCTAAGGCTATCTGTCAATCTTTATGAGGAGGGGTACAGTATGTGTCACCCTGAAAACCCACAGAACGACTCCTCACAAGGAACTCCATCAACCACTCACACTGCAGAGATATACGACCCCGATGTTAAACAGTGAATAGGCAGAGAAAAGGTACCCTCCTGAATCCCATTATAACTCCTCTCCCTATTGTCTCTACCCCTGCCTCATGCTCCCAAAGCGGCCCTTAAAAGACATGTTAAGAGAAAAGGCCCTCTGCCTCAGCCTTGGAATGGGCTACATCAATTATCATAGCAACTGGCTGTGCTCTTTAGCATGTCAATGGTCCTCTGTCTGCATGCATAATTCTGCTGAGTCATTGTGGTGGCCCCTGTGTTGCCCGCTGACAAAAACCACAGGCAAGGGGGCCTATTGTCATTGGCGCATCCATCTGGATCAAGGCCATTAGAGGATATTTGCACTTCCTCTGTGGCTCCTGGCTCTTTTTGACATGCGACAGAGGGACCAGGCTTCGCCCACCAACACCGGGCCGATTGAGGTGCAGATTGGCCAGAGGGCCAGCCAGCCCAGCGCTGCTGTCAGGCCCTGTGATGGACAGACACAGGGGCCGGTGTGGGGGCCTGACGTCCCCAGGGTCCTACTGCGATTGATGGGACAGGGCGAGGGAGGGAAGCGTGGGTGCCCTGTCCTCACCCCTTTGTCCCCGGGGATGTTGGACCGTGTATCGGCATGTCGGGTCATTTTTTGGGGGGGGCCACAACACACTTCTGTTGTAAACCCCCCCCCCACACACACACACTCAAGAACAGACATTAAGAGGGGCTTTTGGAGAAGGCCGAGAGCTTGGAGGGGAGAACATATAGCCCACTGTACCTCATCCCAATGAATGTGACGAAAACATGGGCATGAAGTAGAGAAGAGCGTAGAGAAGAGCGTGTAAATGAGACTGATGTCACACATTTGTAGTTCCCCTGGAAGCGGAGAAAACAGGCTGATAGTGAGAACAGATAGGCCTGATGTGATTAGGCCTCAGACGCCCCTCCAGTGAGACGTGTGTACATACAGTACAGTACATGTGTGTGCACAGGTGAGAGAAGGTCCTAGAAAAGTGAGTCTTAAGTATAATAAAAACATATATCCCTCCGCCTCCGCCACCGCTGCAAAACATGTGAAGTACAGCCAGTTCTGCATGAACACGTAAACACGGCGACCTGTCAATCCATCCCACATGTAACCTATATGCTTGTGGCTGCACACGCCAGCCCTCAGGGTTGTGTTGGAATGCTGACAGGACGGAGATAGAAATCTTGATTTGATTAAGACCCAGTGTGGTGGGGCTGGGCTGTGGGGCAGAGGTGCAGCCTGACGGGCGGTTCGGGTGGGTGGGCGGGTATTGGGCAGGGGGGACCGGTGAGCGGGGAAGGGGGCTGAGGTGAGGGGGGCAAGCAGGGTACCTGTGGGCCCGGCTCCTACTGGGAGTAATTTGGAGCAGACTGCTCCCAATGTGTTCATTAGGTTGTGATTGGGGCTGAGCGCAGGTGGGGAGGGCTCACCCAGCCTGACGCTGAATAGTCCTGATTGTGCTCAGCATAAAACGCCATCTGTTTCAGCGGGGGAGAGAGAGACGGGGGGGGGGGGAGAGGGGGTGGGTGTGGGTGTGTGTGGGGGGGGGGGGGGCGCACTATTACCGGGGGAAAAGTCAGCTCTTTTTCAACTCCATTTTGGGCGATTTTGGGTCGGGAGGAAAAGAGGAGAGAGAGTGAGAGAGAGAGACAGAGAGAGAGAGTGAGAGAGACAGAGACAGAGAGAGAGAGAGAGACAGAGAGAAGGGATGTAGCAAGTAGCAAATTGACTATGATAAAATATTTTGTCCACAATTTCCCTTCAAGTTGAAACATGTCAAAGTCAAGGCCACAACGCACTTCAACGATTGGCTACACAAATTCAATTCATTCCATTACTCTCTGTCTGATGATTAAGTCCTGGCAGGCTAAAATGTGATTGATTGAGAGGGGAATCTAAAATGGAGTCTGTTTCCGGAGTGAGCGAGTGATTGGAGCAGTGGATGGATCCAGCCAGTGGAGCGATGGGTTGTCTCTGAGCAGAGGACAGATGAGACAGAGGGATTGACGACGGGGTGGCAGAGTTCATTAGTAGGTCGCCCGCCTCAAAGCTGGGGATGTTTTTTAGTTAATCCTCTACTCTCCCCAAAAAACAGGCGTAGGCTACATACTCTAATCTATATACTTAGGCACACATCATCTCTAGTCCTCTCTAACACACATCACCATTAATGTTCACAGGCCTCGTTCCCACTGTCAGAAACGCAATACAACGAAAACAAAAATATAATCTTTTTCTCTTTCATTCCCCTTCCCTTTCTTTCTCTCTCTCTCTCTCTCTCTCTCTCTCTCTCTCTCTCGCTCTCCCTTTGTGTCACTCCGGGGCCCTGGGAAGAAAGAAAGAGTGGCGGAGGAGAGGAGGGCCGCTGTTTGCAGCTCGACTTTTGAAGCGTCTTTATCGGGCCTGGCAGCGTGGTCCTGCGTGTCCAAGCCTCGCCGTGCTTTTCATCCTTTGTGCCGTCCAAGGTGTGTCCAATGCACTGGGGCTTTGTGTGGGGAGGGGAGACGACACATCGCATTCTGTCTTCTGTCTCTAGCAGGGGGTGGGGTGTGTAGAGCGGAGGGGGGACAAAAAGCCAACTTATAGAGGGCCCCAGTGCTTCAAAGCTGGGATGCACAAAGGCTTATAAAGCGTTACTTCATGCAGAGTTGTGCCAGATGTAATTGCAGGGTTCCCGGAGATAGGGAATCACATGCAACGCCTGGCCCCGCCCCTGACATCATGAAAGGGCCGCGGCTAAGAGGCTTCAGCGGCGGGGGGAAGAGAAAAAAAATGGAAAAGTTTGCCTCACTTTGATTCACCATAAACAAGTGAGTAAATAAGCTATCCTTAAGGCCCTGTTACAAATCCACCACTTGCTGACTGGAAAAGGCAATTTCATGCATCGGGCTTGATAGATCAGCTCAGTGAATAGCTGCCTCCGTCTGAAATCAGGAGGGGTGGATACTCCACCAAGCGACAAGTGATTCCCCTCCCTCTCCTATCAGCGGGATCGGCTTCTGTGGCAGGCTCTTTCAAGTCCAAATTGCGCTTTCTACAGAAAACGATGTTGATTCATTGTTAATGATCTCACCGGTTGCCTGGGTGACTCAGGCGCATCACTCTGGGACATGTAGGCCGCAGTGTTCCTGCTACACCTGCCTCGTCTTCATCTGCTTCCTGTGGCGTCCTGTGGAGATATAAGGGTGTGGAGCGTAGCGTGCATCTTTAAATATGTTCCTGGGCGCAAACACACCTAGTGCAGGGGGGCAGGTAAGTCTGCGACGGGGCCTGTGTGTGTGTGTGTGTCTAATTGAGGGTGAAAGGATGATCGGCGTGGAGGAAGGGGAGGTGCCATCACCAGGGGCCTACAGATGGGGTTCCCACCGGTGAGACACGCCCTTTCCTGTGTTTTTGGAGACAGAGGCGAGCGCTTTGTGCAACAACATGGTGCCGGCTTTCGTCTTGGCCCGGGCCGGGTTCGAGCGCTACGGTGCCCGAGCCCCATTGTCTCCACAGAGTTCATCACCACAGGCCTGCTGCAGCCCTGGAGGCTCACAGTCGCCAGGACCGTGTCCACATGAACAGGATCACGAGCTGAAATCTCTGACCAGAGTGTTCCTTTTAAGACCTTTATCTCAAATACTGTGGCCAAAGAAGCTAGAATGTTATCGTAAAAAACGCCTTGGGAGGAGGTTGGCAGCCTCGTGGCCTGGTGGCGGGGAGGGATTAGGGTGGCAGGGCCACAGGCCTCGCCTCAGGGGACGCTGCCCTTCACGTCTCAGATGCCGTCTCAGGTCTACAATAGGTCCTATACACTAGGTCCTATAACATGCTGGAAAAAAGACCTGCAATGTTTTTCTCCTCTACACCGGCGGGATCAGAATGGCTCTCCATGGCGCAGTGAAATCATCTTCCCTCTGATTAGAGCTGAAATGAAGGATCTTGTGTATATCCAAGCGATATTAAATGGCACCTGGCAGAGCAGGGGCGTTAATGCCTCGCCTCGCCTCCCCTCCGCATACCAATGAGGAGGCGCCCCTATGAAACGGAATAATTCATCCGCCTGCATCGCCCCGCTAACGTCACGTTCGGCGGGAGAGACACGACCTGCCGCACAACTGACCCCGCCGCGGAAACAAAATGGAGGAGCCGCGCGTTACATGTAGGCTCGGTGGGCCGCCGCGCGACAAGACCGAAGACAACGCCCACTCCATTTTTCATAATGGCCTCCCGTTAACACTGATGGCTGGAAATGAAGGCTGAATTGCAGCCGAAGTGCAGAGTGCTGTGTTCATTCTAACTGTGCCTTCATTCCATGTGTTGATGCTGGTGTAGAAAGGTACACAGTGTCCATTAAGCACCGTTGGGTCACGGCGGTGTCAAACCCAGTAGGTGGGTTTGTCTTCATGTAGCTTCACTACTGCGGCACATTTCCAGATGAATATTTCAGCCTGGCTGCAGGGTTGTAGACCACCAGACACCACCTCACACCCGCCGCTCTGAGGTCACAGTACAAAGCACCAGGGCCAGCTAGCAGGTCTCCGGGGTCACTCTATCCCAGGGGTAACGCACGTCACATCCCAAAATCTAACTCACACTCACAGAGCCCCCCTACCGCCCAACTCCTCATCACCAAGTGCCCCCCAATGACCCAGTGCGGCCCCATGCGGCCCCATGCGGCCCTGTGGTCCTCTCTGGTGGGCAGGCAGGGTGTAGGGGGCACCTGGCTGGGTCACCTGGAGCCCACAGCACGTGGAGGTCGGGGCTGGTTCTCTCCCAGGCTGGCCAGGGACACAGTGGGGGGGCAGTAATGATGAGGAGGGGGCACAACAGCATCAAGGGGGAGGGAAGCTTCCTATCCCTCTCTACCTCATAAAAGCTCTTCTCACATTTTGGTCAGATTCAAAGATGAGTGAGAGAGGATTTCACCCCATGAGAGACAATTAGCCATAACCCAGTGACCCTGCTACTTGGGTTCATACACACACACACACACACACACACACACACACACACACACACACACACACACACTCTCAAAAACAGCCGCACTTGGCTAGGTCACCTCGGCTAGATCTGCTTTACACAAGAGGACCTGCAGTAAGACTGAACCCCTTGTTTGTTTGGAGGGAAAACAGTGAAGTGTAGGTTTCATCCATGACTTCTGACCATGTGGGCCAGAAGGTACTTTCAGAACTTTGAGAACAGCTCGTGTATCTCCAAGCCTCTGCATCAAGGAGGCCTTCACCAGCAATGAATATGGGCTAGATTAAGTCTATTCTACTGCTACGAGCGACATTGATCTGTCTGTGAATGTGTTTATGTTGCTTGATAAAGACAAAGCGACGGGGTTAAAACCATTGATGCAGCAAATCCAAAACCTCCTTCCCCTTGTCCGCCCAATCAACCAGGGATAATGTCTCTCTCTCTCTCTCTCTCTCTCTCTCTCTCTCTCTCTCTCTCCTCTCTCTCTGTGGCTTCGCCTAATACTTAGAGAGCTGTATCCTGGCCTACACAATGAAGAGAACTGCGTGGGCCACCATTAGGTCACGCACGCAAGGTTAAAGAACAGAGATCTTCGTTGTACTGTTGTGCTGCACCCACGCTCTTCATTGGAGCAGAAGGACAGAAAAACAGCAACCGCAATCCATTCTAAATACATAAACGGGGAGAATATTAAGACATTTTAGCGTGGGATGAGACGCTTAAACATATGCAAACATAACATGTTGGGGCTTAGGCCCCGTGCTGGGGAGAGGCACAACAAAGCCTCTCTAACAGGAATACCTCTGGGATCGCTAATGATTAATTAGCTTGTGTCATTAAGTGAGGCAAATGTCACCCTATCTTCCTGGGGAAGCTGTCACACCACGTGCACTCTCTCAAGCCTCCCAGAGAAGCTCCGGGGAGCAGGGGCCCCGTAACCAAGCAAACTCTGACATCTAGGGGCCGCAACACAGAACTACACCAGGTTTCTCCCACCTCCCATTCTCATTGGAACACACAGTCCAAACACACACAATATGTCAAGCCTTTTCCCGAGTAAACAGAAATCTAACAATACCTAAAAATGGCTGCAAGCCATCTAACAATGCAATGGTGAGCTAAGGGATCCAGATGCTCCTCTTAGACTAATCCGACAGCAGGCAGTTAACGCCATGATGGGATGACCCTTGACCTCAAGGTGCCATTCTGCTCGACAGCGATGCGGTCATTAGGCGGTCATCACTGGGAGGGACAGACAGCTGAAGCGCCCTCACACCTCAGGGTCCTACATGGTTAGTCTGGCACCGCCACACCAACAACACACATCTCCAAGTAAATCTGTCTGAATTTGATTCATCTGAATTTGAGTAATGCACGGTGAAAAAAAAATACACAGAGCAGAATTATTATCTAATCCAAATCAAGAGCAAACAACGAAAAATATTCGTACCCGTAATCCAAAATGTCCGCTGATTTCCTGAGACAGGACGTCATTGAAGTTGAAGCCTAATCCACGGGTCGAGGTTGAAGTGCCAGTGGAGCTTCAGAAAGAGTGAGAATCTCATCTGTTCATACACACTATCACACTGAGGCCTTTCTCTCTGTCCCCTGCCT
>NC_139669.1:1715467-1740467 GCF_951799395.1 Argentina silus
CTTCTTTCATATTTCATGTAATTTGGTCAAATTAATAGTTTATTAATTAATATTTATTTTATAGTAATTTTATAGTAATTTGCAGTAGGCCTACTTTATGAATACTGTATGAAACACATTATATGAAATGGAAGCAAATTGCCTCATTTTTCTTTTGGTTGTGAAGGATCACTTGACATGCGTTGAAAAAAAGAGAAAGCGTAGAAAGCAAAACGTTGCATTATGAAGATAAAGCCGTTTTATAGCCCGTGATACAGCAGACACAAAAGCCTAAAACTGCGTTGATAGCCTATCAGTCATGTCATTGCGTTATAAATGACAATGACAAAACAATCATTCAGGCACCGTGACACAAAGCCGTTGTTGCCTTTTTTTTATTGTGCAAAAAGAGAAGTAGGCTTGTAGCTGATCACTGATGAGCAGGCTCAGAGCGCAGGTGTCGTCTGTGTTGTGGCACCTTGGAGGCAGCCTGTGTGTGTGAGTAACCAACTATCCATGGGTGAGTAGACCAAGGATCTCATAGCCAGTTACATGAGAAATGTTTGGTCTTTCATGAAAATCGTCGGGAAAGAGCAGAGGAGGTGCATGTCCAAACAACAACCCCCCGTTGAGTATTGACACGAAGCGTACGCCGCTTGTGTCGTGAAGGGGCTGCCATTGACGGTACAGCGGTGGCTAAAATGGGAGCGCAGCGAAGCGATGAGAGCCGAACCGTATCAATGGGGAACCGAGCGACCGGCTGCTGAGAACGGAGCATCACCAACCGAAACACCGCAAACCTCAGCACTTCAGCCGAACACGCCACTGAACAAAGGGAAAATGGCAATTTCAAGGTAATACATTTATTCTCAGTGACGCTTTTTATTTTTTTGTTGCAATAGTGAATAATCAATGTATTGTATGGGCGCTTCAGTGTGCAAATGTGAACAATGGAATTCTGGAGAATGATTTGACCATATCCTTCCTTCGCAGTTATTCCTTATTTTGATATGTGAGAGAAATAATGTCTCAGAAGAGATTGTGATTGATTTACTGGAACAGTTCTGATGTGTCTGGTGAATAGGGATCCACTGGCAAATGTCTCTGTTATAATCATAACAGTCATGCAAACACAGCCTCACCATGTCTAGGGCAGTGGCTATCTAATTCCGACACAGAATATTGACCATATACTGTAAACCCTTACAATATATGCAAAGATGTGTTAAACTAAAATGAAATAGGCCCAATTGAGAGTGAAATGGATACGCTTCAACGGTGCAGTTCTCTAATACAAAGCTGATGGGCCTGTTATGTTTGCAAGCAAACAAAGCCGTGATTGAGCTTGTGCTTCTCTTCTCTTTCATCCTCTCCTTCAAGATGAAAACAGACTGACAGATAAAAAGGAGCTGCGAGATATTGGATGGAAACTGTGGAGTCTGCTGGAGCTAAAGCCACACATGCTCTCTTCCCCACCCTGCCGGCCTCAGCATGTCCACCTCCGAGGTGCCCGGTGTGGGCAGTAACTTCAGCACTCTGCCCTGGGACCCTGGGTCTTCTGGCTCTCCAGGCTCCTCCAGAGGCCCCGGCTGGCCCTCGGTGGCCAACAGCGTGGTAAAGATTGTGCTGATCTCCGTCATCGTGTGTGTGTCTCTGTTCGGGAATGTGGTGGTGCTGCTGGTGTTCCAGAGGAAGCCTCAGCTCCTCCATGTGGCCAATCGCTTCGTCCTCAACCTGCTGCTGGCAGACCTGCTCCAGACCATCCTGGTCATGCCATTCGCCATCGCCGCCACCGTACCAGGCGTGTGGCCCCTGGATGCCCGCCTCTGCCAGGCCCTAGTGGTGCTGATGCACTTGTTTGCCTTCGCTGGGGTCAACACCATCATTGTGGTGTCGGTGGACCGCTACCTGGCCATCATCCATCCCCTGTCCTACCCCACCCGCATGACCCCTCACCTGGGGACCAACCTCATTGCCTGCACCTGGGTGCTCAGCCTTCTCCAGAGCACGCCACCCCTCTACGGCTGGGGCACAATTGACTTTGACCGTCGCCACAACGTGTGCTCCGTGGTGTGGTCCTCCAGCCTGTCCTACTCCGCCCTGGTCTCCACCTTCTCCTTCTGGCTGCCCGTCTTGATCATGCTGGGCTGCTACTGGATGGTGTTCAGGGCAGCCAGGCGGCAGAATGCCCTGGTGCACCCCATCCAGACTCACCCTCACCCCCGCCCCTCTAACCAGCCGGACTCTCAGGCCTCCTGCTCCGGCAGCCCCCAGCGACAGCCCCCTCCATCCGAGGGCCACTTCTCAGCCGGCGGGTACCCCCTGCGGGCCAGGCACAGACGCTTCCACTACCACTGCAAGGCGGCGCGGGTAGTATTTGTCATCATGGCCTCCTACATCCTAAGCATGGGGCCTTACAGTGTTCTCAACACCGTCTCCATCCACTCCAGTGCCTCTGTGCCCCCATGGCTGGCCTCGCTGGCCCTGGTACTATTCTTCCTGCAGTGCTGCCTCCACCCTTACATCTATGGCTACATGCACCGCAGTGTGAGGAAGGAGTTCCTGGCCCTGCTGTGTGGGCCTCTCTGCAGGCAGGGCCGCCGCAGCCAGAGCTCTGCCGTGGACAGCTGCTTCACCGTCACCGACAGCCGCTCCATGCACCCACACCTGCCCAGCCTGGCTGCCCGCGTCTGCCCCCTGCGCACCTGGGAGGAAAACACCACCTCCACCTCCCCCACCATGGAGAGGAGGTCCAGCCGCAAGGAGACCACCTCCACCAGCCTCAGCCCCGAGAGAGAGCTCACTGTCCATAGCAAGTAGAGCAGGCGGGGGAGCAGCCTGGGGAGCAGCCTGGGGAGACAGCTTGGGGAACGGCTGCATGGTTGGAGGAGTTTGGGTCATTCATTCCCCTTCATTAAAGATGAAATGGTTATTCAGCATGGTCAAACTTGAGCAGATTTGCCTTCTAGTCTACAGGGTTGTTCTTTCTGACATTATCTGTTGTTGGTGTTTACGGAGTGGTGTTATTTGACATCTAGATTATCTAATGTATATTTGCCATATAAATAATTCCAGTTGTAAAGTATTTGTTATTATGGGCAAGAAGCAGTATCTCTTTGAAAAAGCCATTGCTGGTCCTACCAGTGTTGCGTTACAATGTATCTGTTAAGGAAAAATACTACACAGAGTCCCAGTGAATCCTATGTATTGCAGTCAAAAGTAGTATTTTTACTTGTTTATCAAATTTACATCAGTGAATGAGAAAAAATATGAAAAGGTTCAAGCATTTTGAAAGTATCTGTATGTCTCTCTACCTTCAAAGAGACATCTCTGTGTCAAACAGCCACGAAATAGATCTCCTCATATATTCTTATCCATACATATCAACACAGCTATTTTGGACTTACAACTATGAATGTATTTGACTGTTGTAAACAATGTTAAAAATGGGCATTTGCCATTGAGTCATTGAGCTTGAGGGGCCATACATCACTTCTGGCTTCTGCTTGAGCTTCAGGCAAAACATACAGAACATAGAATGTAGTTGAACAACTTTAGCGGAAGTATCGTCGGAAACCTAGCAAGTCTCTCTTAGTGCAATAATATGATAGACTGAAAAGTACAACATGTGATGTGCAAGAAGATGTGGTCACAAAGGACCAAAGTGACGAGTGTATTTCATCATGTTTCTGCTCTAGCCATGGGCCAGACGTATTTCCGCTAGCTACTGTACCTATCAAAAGCACAGCTGCCCTCCTCTGTGTTTCCTAACATGTGTATCATCATCACATCTCATATCTCGCCCATCCATCTCTGAGTCCCATGATTCACAGGCAGCGTGAGCAGCCACAAGCACGGCAACCGTTGAACTCAGGCTATTGTGCTGGAGGTTCTGAGTGTCCCAGCCTGTCCTTGAAGCCTCTTGAACGGGTGAGCGTTGCTCTCTGCACCCCTGCACAGTCTGGTTCTGTTTCAAAGCGCTGTCCTCTGCTGATGGAGCTGTGCAGTGTCTCATTATGATTGCTCGTTCCCCAACACTACCAAGTGGACTGTTCCAGCCAGCCCTCTGAGTAGGTGCACAATTGAAGTTTGCCTCAACCAGTTTGTCCTCTCATCTGCGGTTCAAAGGAGGCTGAGAGCTCTCACAATATCCCCCTCTTACCTGCATGCATCATGGTAGGCCTCCCCTCTACACCAGCTCCCTTTGCAGCTTTCTGTTGAGCATAAATACCAAACTGGTATTACTGTACTATTGGTGATCCTCCCTGCACGTTATCATAGTACAGTGCATGAGAACCAGGTCTATATTGGCTATATAAAAAAGGTTGCAGTGGTAAAACAAAAAGTCTGAAATACTGGGAATACATGGAATTCTCAAACAACATCTCACAATCAATTAATATTGACGTGTGTTGAACATGACATTGTTTAAAGCCATGGGATTGGTGCAGATGCAGACCTGATGTACGTTGTCCTGGAACAGAGGTTTCTGATCTAGAGGAGCTTCTCAGATTGTTAGATTGATTTTCATTCCACCTCAACCTTTCATGTGTTCATGTGTTTGTCTTTAAAACCCAAGGCCAACTCATCTGAGAGAAGGGAAATCCATACATAGTGTCCAGAAGGTAAATAATGTGGAGCCATTGCCACTGATGTAGTAGTGTTATTTTCAGCAGTGGCTCCCTCTGTACTGACTGGAAGTCCTCAAGCAAGTGTGATTTGTATGCATGGTGTTGAGAGACTGAAGTGTATTTAGTATGTTTCTGAAGTAGACTTCAGAGTGCTGAGAACCCTAACTTATTAAAAGGTAGATGACCACAAGACATAGTTGACAATCAAACATACTGTAATTGGAAAGCAAGAATCATCACATATGCCATTGTTAAGTATTGTGCGATGTTACTTGTTGAATATGTAATATAGTGAAACAAAATAATATAAAATTGTTTTATATACATGACTTACAAACTAGAGATTTTTGTGATGATTTCTATTGTGCTTTTTTTATTTTCAACATGGTCAACAGATGTTTGTGTACAGGTCATTTATAATAATTAATAAAACATATGTAAGATTCCACAATGTTCAACAGAACTGCCTCAATTCTTAAATTAAACATTCTCTAATTCAAATGTAAAAGGCCAGCAGTGCAATCTAACTGTACAAAGAATGCAAAAATGAAGCAGCTCTTTCCAATTAATCAAATGTGTTTATTATTTGTAAAAATGTTATCACCTTGGGTGACGACTCCACACTGCTAGAAAGAAAGAAGCAGCAGTATTCATACATCTAGTTCAGTCACCTGGTATGATCAACAGGAAATGGGGACACAAATGTAGAATATGTTTTCATGAGCAAATAGTTCTTCTTCATTTTGATTAAGATATCACTCCAGTCGAAACAAACAGGTGATCTGAACGGGTAAATCACATTTTTCACTGTTGTAATAAAGTAATGTACAATAATGATGTGCTTCATAACCAAGTTTGCTATTTATTTTTGTCATATAAACCGAAATATAGCCATAAAAATAACAAAGACAAAAATATTTCAGCATGGCAATGTCATGGTTATAGAGATGAAGATCCATTGTTGGAAAACTATAGTACAGGCCATTAATGGTTAGGATTCTAAAGCCCCCTGTCTTCACCTCTCCATAACAAATTAAAAAAAACAACAAACCAAAACAACACAACGAAAAAAAGATGATGTTTTTTAAAAGGACAGTTCCATAAAGGTGACATTCTTTAAGCATCAACATTTACATTTTCTCTTTACAGCAGAGGTGGTGGAAAGAATCACAAATGGACATACGGGTATCTGAGAGTATAAAAGCAAAATAAAGTAAATTTTTATACATTAGAAATGGAAAATAAAAAGTATTTTTGGGCTCCTCCTGCACCCTCCCAAAACCAGAAACCCACTGAGACAGATCTTTGGAACTCACCTCGAGGGGTCAAGGTGCAAGTCAAATCACAGGAAATTAATTGTCAACGGAAAAAGCTAAATAATTAATTAACGACAGAAACAAGAAACATATGAAGATTCTGAACACAAAAAAAGGAAGGGTTCTGCTCTGCTCAGACACTCCTGCTCTTCTCAGATATGTGGTTTCAGTCAGAGTCCATTCAAACAGTTACTTTTCCAAGCGGTCACTGCCCTGGAGAGAGCAAGGAGTCTGGCCCTTCACTAGTCCACCTTGACCACACTGTAGATTTTATTTACAAACCAGAAGCAGGCAAAGAAGCCGATGGTACCTGTGTGGGGGGGGTGGGGGGGGGGGGGAGGAAAATATCACCTTAGGGCATTGAGGCAGTGCAAACATTACTGAAAAGGGCAAAAAGCAATTAAAAGAGGAAAAAATACATTTACAATGGCTCTCTGCGCATCACCTACATCAGCCCATTCAAACACATACTGTAGGCACCTGGGTAGGCCAGAGAGGACTTAGAGCAAACACACAGGTGTTTCTTCTACACACAGGGATGATTTTTCACTGTCCGGCGCCACGCAGGCCTCTTGCAGCACCGGGAGGAGGGGGACCAGAATTAAATGAATTAAATACAAAACTAATGAAAGAACCCACCGGGCCACAGCACTTCAGGAGCACACAGACTCTCAAAATAACCCTGGCGTCATAACTTACAGCAGACTCGGCTCATTATCACAACGCCACCCATTTCCATTCTTTAAAGGCTGATAAAGTTCCTATTGGAAGGGGTGGCTAGAAACAGCAGATGAATCTGCCAAAAGCACCAGCACTGTGTTTGTCAAAGCGAATATACGGAGATACCCTATTTGTTTGAGCTCCTCTCTGGAGAGAACCCAGATAAGATTTTAATTGGGCAAAATCCTGGGAGAAGATGAATTCATCTGCCTCTGAAAGCCCTGTCTGACGGCTCAATCGGGCCATACAAGAGACTCCAGAATTAAGTTCTGATCAAAGTTGGGAGGAGGTGAAAGGGAGGCGAGGAATAAGAAATGCTTTTTTTCTTAAAAGGCAATCAGAAATAGGGCAGATTAGGATTATTCTTCAGATCCATACTGGAAGCGGAAGAATGCGAGATCTTTTTCTTGGATTTATTTCTGCAACTAATGATCTTTCTGCCAGCCCTTCCTCACACTGCTTATCCCAGTCATAAGACAGTGTACGTATATCGCCAGAGCAGCGTCAGCCACTACTGTATCTGACCTTAAAACACCAAAGGCCTATGAAGATGTCATCATAAGAGATAACAGGGCTCTGTAAGTTTCTGGGCGAGAGAAAGACTGATTGTTGGAGCGGTGCCGGTAGGTTCTGTGCAACCTATTTCGCTGCCATTGTTTATTTCCTGTCTCATGTTTCGCGTGTGTGTGGGTGTGCAAGGCAGGACAGGGCCAAAGAGTGCTGTTACCATGTCAACCTGCATCCATCTCTACCTGTTCTTACCATGGAGACAGTCAGGGAGGGAGCTCTGTTCATCGCTGCCTTTTGATGGTATTGTTGTGTGGATAAACACGCCTACATTTCTCCTCCGGTACAAATCTATATTTCGAGTGCCAGTGCAAGGAAGTTGCCATAACAGCCGTAGTCAGGGCACATCTATTATAATCCATGGCAACCAGTAAATTGTGAACTGCCTCAACACTGATATCCATTCGTCGAAAGCAACAACCTCTCTATTCAAATGAATACTTATAGGCTGACCACTAATCACCTATTTGAAACAACGTATGTTACGTGACATGTTTGGTAATTAGTTTGGCCATGAACTAAAAACCCATTCTGTTTTCACAGCACCAGTAAGCCGATCCACTAAAACGTCTCAAAGAGGGAGGTTTAGAGAGGGCCTGGAAGGGAATGATAAAGGGAGAGTGCTATTATGAATGCATTCTGTTTCAGGACTGAGAAGCACAATAATGTGGAGGAACACAGAGGTTGCCAGTGAGCATGGGACTGGTATGGTTACATCACAGCTGGGTCTATCTAGCAGCTCATCATCTGCAGAGCAGTAATGTCCGAGGGAGGACTCAGCTACGCTGTGGAACACTCTGGCCCTTCTGGCCCTGAGAGACAGCTACCCTGCCCCTGTCTCCTGACCCCCCCCCCCCCCCTCTCCTCTTGGCTCAGCATATGAATGAGCTACACACAGCCACAGGAGAGATCCATCATATGTAAACAAACACTGATCAGAGAGAGAGAGAGAGACAGAGAGAGAGAGAGAGAGAGCAATGTCCCCAACGAGGACCGTTCAGACTGATTTGTGATGGTAAAGCAGAGAATGACCCAGTTTAAGAAAAACACTATAATAGACCACTAAAATGAACCTCGGGGGAGGATTTCTCCTTGGTCTCAGCTACTAGGATCTTCTCCTCGACACTGACTTCCATCTGTTTCATCATGCTTCAAAGAGACTCTTTAACACGGCAGCCCAAGTGGGACACTTGCAATTAAAGTTTGTTTAACTTCATTTACCACAGTACAGTTTTCCTGCCAGTAAAGCTGAGAGGTGTTGCACAATGAGCAAACAGCACTTCCCATAATGCCACAGGAACAGGATAGGGCAATTAAATGTGACACCAACCGTGCCTTGCTTTGTGACTACGTGGAACTCCACAAACATACCAATGACACTACCCACACCTTTCTCTCTCTGGCCTATCCCAATGCCTCCGGGAACACAGCTAGCCAGCTAGCTAGCTAGCTACTCCAGAGAATCAGTCCACTGTTCATACAATTCCAAGCAACCGCCCACCGCCGGAGCTGAATCCTCAGAAAGAATAGTCCATAACCAAAGATGCGACAGCCCTTTCCAAAAGAGGTGCAAACACCTGTTACAGAGACTAGCTTTGCATCAGGGGAGGCTGGTGGAGGTAGAAATAGGAGAACAGGCTTCAGTGCTTTGCATAGTGTGGCACGGCCGCTGACTTACCTGTGAAGAGGAAGAATATGAGGACCATGATCATGGTGTAGCCGAGGTAGAGGATGGTACTGGCTGCGCCGACGATTTGCAACTTGGAGAAGAAGTAGTGCACAGCATAGACAAACAGGTAGACCGCTGTGAAGCCACTGGTCAGGAAGGAGCGCCACCACCAGTGGTAGTCCTATATTAAAAATAATAATAATAATAATAAAAATAAAACATTCTTTGGTTAGGCACAAAAATGATGGCTTGGACACTTTGTGGTGGAAGAAACTTCTACATTATTGTTTAATTGAACCTTTATTCATCCAGGTTAGTCTCATTGAGATAAATAAAACATCTATTTCACAGGAGAGACCTGGTAAAATGTATTATTCAGGTAAAACCTAATAATAATCATAAATAAACAACAGATGAGACATGGCAGTTGGTAGTCATTTAAACATACCCCACCCAACCCCACCCCTCCCCACTCCCTCTTTGGAAAGAGCTGTTGGACAACTATTACACAATGGATTTATGACTCCACCCACCTCTGCACACAGGTGGAAGTAGCACAGCAGGATGGTGGCCTCTGAGCAGGTAATGAGGAGGATAATGAAGACCAGGAACAGGAAACCAAACATGTAGTACATCTGGTGAGACCTGGAGGAACAGGGCACGCGTCGGTTCCACATCAGTTTGCAGTACAGGAATGATTAGGTATGTTCCTTTGCTACTAATGTAGGCACCATTTGGTTCCAGGTAGTAGGGGTAGAGTTGACCCTAGTTCTTACCAGATGCTGTTGAGGATGAAGAAGAGCTGGATGAAGATGCATCCGAAGGGCAGTATGCCCCCCATGACGATGCCAGGCACAGGCTTGGTGAAGAAGGACTGTTCTGGGATCTGCCTAGGAATCTGATTGGTTCTCACTGGCTGCTCAATCGCCTTCAGGACAGAATGGCATGGAAACTCATCAAGACATTGTTAGACTCTTGCTAGTGTGCTAGGTGTCCTCAGACTGGTTTGCTAGTGTGAAAGAGACAAACACTTGCAAACAAATGCAAACACGGGGCAAATGCACATGATGCAAGATGACCAGTAAGCCAAGAGTTATTCAGCGTAGACCTTCACAACCTCTTAATTACATAATTAATTATATGGGAATACGACATCAGATCCAGTCAGTGTGAGTGACAGGTGAAACTCACAGCCTTCTTGAAGCCGAAGTAGGCGCCGACGAAGGTGAGGGGCACGGAGATGCCGAACCACAGAGCCAAGATGGCCACCAGCGTGCCGAAGGGGATGGCCGCTGAGGAGCCCTCCACCCACAGGATCAGGTTCATCAGGAAGAAGTCTGCAAACACGATCCTGAGAGAGGGAAGGAGGGAGAAGGGAGAGAGGGAGAGAAGGGGAGGGAGAGAGACTCAGTAAATGTCTTGCAGTAAAGTAAAGACGAAAAATGTGAGGAAATGATTTGTGTGAAGAGCTGACCTACCCTGGACACAACAGTGCCGTCAAAAGGACATTGGTCTTCCATTTTTCACCACCAAAAGCTGGAGACACACAGGGGGGAAAAAAGGGTTACAATCTTCTGCTTCTCCAATTCCAGTGTCTTAAGGCAAAGTGAATGACTTGGATTTCCAACTGACGTCACAGAGACTGTGGGCCTGAATTGTTGGTGTGCCAATGGGACTTACTCTTGTAGAGGCGTGCGGACACATAGCCTGCAGGGGTGCCCAGCAGCACCCACAGGACCACGGCACAGGTCATCAGAGCCCCGCGGTTGGCTGGAGACAAGAACCCCAGGCAGGCCAGGACTAGAGAGGATGATAAACCACCACTATCAATCAGCACCGTCAGAAAACACACAATGCTGCAGGAACATTAACCATACTAACCTATACTATTACATATATATTACTCTATTAACCATATGCTATGAGGAGAAATCTATCATCCATCAGCACCACTACTCTCAATGTCAGACCCTCAAAACTCTTCCCCGTAGGTTACACAGACTAGAGGAGAGTTATGGTCAAATAAACTGGGATGGGCAGATATCATAACTCACATAATAATAAATCATTGTGAGATTGTGACAGCTGTGCTTGACTTGTGAGGGAGGGAGGTGCTTACAGAGAGTGATGAAGGTCATGATGAAGATCTGAGTGCCCTGTCCGAGGAACACAGACAGCAGCATGCCCTTCCTGGGGGGCCTGAACACATCGCCGTGCACCTGCTTCCAGCCAGACTCCTCCTGGGCGTCCTCCTGCAGGGCAGAAGAGGGGGTCAGGACCAATCACAACAGAGGAATTAGTCAATGTGCCTCAGGCAGCAACATTCTCGTAAATGTCTCTTATATTTTCTGTGACACCTCAAAAGGGCAGTTCCCAGAAACCATCCAAACCACCAAATTCAAAAACTCAAAATCACCAGGAACACTTGGTGTCTGACAAGCTTACATAGGATATTGAAGTATGTCCTGAGGGTTTCGGAACTTTTATCAAGTCTGCCTGTGAAACATTACAGAAAAAGGTTTGTGATTGGGTGTATTCCAGGAGTCCACAGAACACACACTGTCTTCTGGCAGGCTGCTAAAGTAAGTCTGTCTCCCCCAGTAACTGTTAGGAGTCATTAACAATAATTGAATCATCAGAGTTTTGGTTCTGTATGTTAACCTGATTGTGGGTTTTAGATGGCAAAAGCAAGAGCATTTAGATGGCAAAAGTAATTATGACTGAATCCTACGGTATAATTAGATGCTCAGAGCAGTGAGTGTTGGATAGAGCTTCTGTATGGTAGGGGGTTGCCCTTAGTGGGGTGTTGGGAATTGGGGGATTGGCTTCTTTTACCTGGTCCACCTGGTTGTACCTGGCGATGTCCTTGTGCAGTGTTCTCAGCATGATCATGGCCACCATGCCAGACAGGAAGAGTACGATAACCAAAGAGTTCATGATGCTGGACAACACATAAGTCATACACCGTTAACACTGTCTGATCTCCTCACTCAACACCACATGCTTAAAATGACATTGTACTGTATGGTGCAAATGACTCATATGTGTGCGTTACTGAGATGTGAACCTTATTAGAACTGGTTGTCTAACATACCTGAACCACTGGATATTGGTGTGGGGCATGGAGACCAAAATGTAGTCCCATCGTGAGGCCCACTTGATCTCATTGTTTTCCTGTGAATGAAAAAAAAAAATGTATTCATAAATGAAAGGTGACCCACGCATACAGTATTCATGACACAACACTAATACTTCATCTACAATTCTCTGGAACAAACACAACCTCAAACTGATACTTTCACACAGGTTTTCATTACATTTTGTGAAAGGTCTACTGTACCTCAAAGGTGACAGAGTAAGTGTAGGTAATCTTGAGATCACTGTCGAACTCTCCAGGAACCTCCATGGGAGGGACGCCGTCACACACCAGATTGCCCTCTTCGGCATGTTTGACACTGTCAATGACACACACACACACACACACACACACACACACACACACACATCAGAACATTCCTATGTCTGCACACATAAAGGCAAAGGCTTTTTACATTGCTGCTTGTGACCATTCAATCCAAACCACTAATTCATCTGGTTTAATGGATTGGATAATTGACTGGGGCATGGACATTTGGAATCCATGCTACAACAACTATAATCATGCATCATTTACCTAATAAGGCAATGTTATGCATACAGCAGGCACCAGTGCTTTGCCCTCCTCTGGTGAAATGTGGAAATGCATTACACCTGGGGTGCACAACTCTGGTCGCAGGCCTGCTGCTTTTGGTCTAGTCTTTTAAATCAGCAGCTCATTCAGAACTCTCTAGTTGTGTGCCAGGTGTGTGCCAGGTGTGTGCCAGAGAGAAATCACAAGCAGCAAGACATCCGGCCGAGACGACCAGGGTTGGTTACTGCGTTACACTGACCTCAACTTATCCCAACGTGAAGTGAAATAAGACATGCAAGCAAACAGTTGTGAGAGTGAACAATGTTCACATTGGCTGTAAAAATAAGTTCAAGACAGTTCAACACGGTAACTGAACAACATTTGGATATCTGTTAAAGGCCCATGCCAGCCAGTTGTCCTTCCTGGCATTTCTTGAAAAAAGAATGGAAGCACTGAGTTATTTGGGGAAGTAACACCAGATTAAGCTAGAAGCAATTCTCAATAAAGAAAGGTTGTTTGACTCAGTTACAAAAAAATGTTAGTTATATTTGACTCAGACTAACTTTACAAACAGGCTAGCCATGGCACACTTTGGAGCTCTGTAACTGTATGAAATGTGGTACATCACGGCACGTGGGAAATAAATAAATAGAATGTATCGCCCAAAATACACATACTTTGACCTAAATCGCAATAATCATTGTGCAATAACATTGTGCAGCACCAGGATGTCATATATCAGCTAAAAAAACAATCAAAATGACTTATGTGGGCCTTTAATATACATATGAATACAATGTCAGCCATCTGTCTGTCTCTCTGTATGTCTGTCTGTCTGCCTGCCTGCCTGCTCTCACCTCTTGGGTTCCAGGGTGGCTGCCACCAAGCGAGCCCCACTCCATCCCTCTGCAGCCCCACTGTGGTAGGTGATGTGGATATCCACATGGTTGAAGATGTAGAAAGTGTTCTTCTTGTTGAACTCAGACTGAAAGATGACATCGATGTAAAAATCAATTGAGAGCTGCTCGTATTTCAAAGTGCAAAGTCATACAAAAGGAGTTGAGCCATTGAACATGGGAGGTTCCACTGCAGACAGGGGTGACGTGTTTTACTTTACATTTTTAATTTGCACTAAAGCAGCTTCTGCTAGAGAGTGATAAAGAATTACAGAAGGCCTCATTTCCCAAAGCCTTTAGTTGGAACTGCCACCGCTAAAATGACTGGTGTCATCAGAAAACGGCACTAGGATTAATACAATTAATCAGATTTTTTTTTTTAATGCTTTATTGAGAAGAAATTATAAATTAGGTAGGTTATAGCCTTTGCAGCTTAGAACAATTGACATATACCTATGCTTAGAACCAGTCAAATGTATGAATGTGTCATTTTCAGCACTGTATAAGAACACAAAACATAAATAAATAACCTACCTACTGTAATAGAATACTCGAGGCAGACAATTAATCAAGGACTTTTTTCAAATCCAGTTATACGAGGAATCCTTTCAGCCCTAAAATCAAGCATCCTATGTGCAAGGTTAGAAACACGGAGAAAGCCTGACTCACATTGATGACACAGGCATCTTTCGCCCGGCCGTCCGAGGTGACGAGGCAGCCAATGGGGAAGCCAGGATTGCAGTATTTCTGACTGTCCTCCACATCGTAGCACCACGTCACCGGCATGTTGTCAACGATCCTGAAGAAACACACGTTGTTCAGCTCATCAAACCCTCTTTCCAGATACAGCACATTGGAAGAACAAGTCTGTCTGGTCTAGTTGACACATCCGCACACCTGTATCCATATCCAACATATCACCAAAATACATGTTTTGTTCATTTAACTTAGAGTAATTGTATGGGAAACTCTTCTCTCATAGCTAGTGCCTATAGAAGAAGACAAACGAGACAAACTGTGCACTAGCCTCACGTCCAGTCATGTGACACTGAGCTGCGGCCACACACAGGCAGTAAGGCCCACACCTATGACCATCCAACTAGAAGGAGTAACTCACCAATGATGCTGGTAGTTCAACTGCATTCCTCTCTTGATGAAGTCCAGACTGACCTTATCCTCTGATTTAGACTTCGAATAGGATTTGGTACACACTTTCTGGCACTTTAAGTTTTCTTTGAATGAGAACTGAGATAAAAAAAATAAAATTGAAAAAAAGGAGAAAGGAAGTTTCACTGTCATGCAGGAAGAACAGGAAAGACAAGACATTCAAAAGCCTGCCGTACCTGTAGTGCTTGAAAAACAATGCAATTTGAATATGTAAAGAAATTCCTACCTTGTATGGTGACGTCTCAATTCTCTCACCAAACAGCACCTGGCCAAGGTTCTCAGATGGCCTCCTCTCCTTCTCATCTTTGCAGAAGTCAAAGCTTAGAAAACAGTTTACAATTAATGTGATGTGCACCACTGTCCCTTCACTGATCCAGCAGAGGATTATAACATGGTACTGGTTAGGGCCAGTATAATAGTTATAGTATAATAGCACTTTTAACACATTCTGTGCATTGAAAAGTTAAATTGTAAATTAAATCATTTGTTAACACTCAGAGTCGGGGTGCTCTCATTTGACAATGCCGGGCGTGCCACTGTGCCGGGTGGCACAAAGATAACACTTGGAAGGGATTGCTAGTAAGGCAGGTATTTCGGTAGGAAGGTAAACCGGTTTAATCAGAGTTTCTACTTACACATCATACTCATACGGCAGAACTGATTCAACAGAGTCCAAACGATTCACAAATAGCTGGATGTCAGTCTGCAAAGGAGGACATAGATGGGTCATGTGAGGTCTGTGAAAGGCTTGCTGCTACAGAGTTATGACAAGGGTTATCAGCAGCAATAGTAACATGTTACTGATTGCCACAACTCCATACAGACCGTGTCCCTATGCACTAATAATTACAACAAACTAATTACCACTAATTCCAACAAAGCCAACCAAAGAATAGTTGAACATTAAATATGAGTGACCTGAACTAGTTAGCTGGAAATCATTACAACAACAATTCTACTTGCTATAGCTAGTATAACTGTGCACGATTACCACTGCCCTCGAATAAGACACATTTGATGGTGTGTGAAGCAGCGATGGTGGTTCAGTATGTATGTTCGTCCTGGTGTCACCAGAGTCACTTGACTACAAGCAGCAAGACTCAGTTAGATAACAGCTAGCTAGCTGCCTAGCACAGCTACCCAGCTAGCTAGCTACGCATGTAGTAGGATGAGTAATACAACACAAAGTGACATTGAAATTATACGTATGTAAAGACCGTCATCTCTCAAGAAAATAACAAAAAGTGTTACTTTACCTGACAATCGTCACCACCTTCGTCTTTTACACAAAAACTCACTGGGGCTAAACCCGGAAGGTAGAACCCTGAACAAGAATCGAATGCAATAAACGTGAACACTATTAGTAGCAAATCCGGGTGTATCCGTGTCTTCATTGTACCGTGGTTAAAATAACCAATTTGTTGCAAAGTTCAATTTAGGTGGTGTGTTGTTCAATGTAACGTCTTTATTTCCGTGAAAACAACGTTCTCCAGCTAGCTTGCTGATGATGATGATGATGACTTGTCAGCCACTCCGCAGGCTGCTAGCTGGTTGGCTGAGGCGCGGCCTCACACAGGGAAAGGCTCCACGTCATTGGGTGGTCGTGGAAGTGGGAGGGACAGCCGAACCAACCTGACCTGGGTCAATCTTCCAAAAGCCTTTCCAACATTTCTAAACTACTACTACAAAAAAAAAAATCAGGATAGCTTCCCGCTTGCGTTCTATAAAATGCCAGTACTCCTGTCGTTTATCTCCGTCCTCCTGTTCATGAAAATTCAATAGTTATGAGACCGCGTCCGCGGACCACCAGGTGGCACACAGCTCTGACTGAGGCCGCTGGACGCGGAGGAAGGGGCGGGGCTTGACAACAACAACAACTTCCCATGTGCTCGATCACGTGACGGGTATAAAGCCCGCCGCGCCGCCGCGTCTCCTGCTGCGTCTCGTAGCTAAACCTGTAGTGGTAAGTGGCGATGGTACATTGGTCAAAATCCTGCAGACGTTCAACATGCTGGTTGTTTTGGTCGTATTATTTGGCAATCGTATAGTTTTTCATGCATGAATGTATCTTGAGAAGATGCCACCTGGTTAGCACGCATTGTGTCCAACTTTTACCTAAACGGTTTGAAAAAAAATGGTAGCTAGCTAACTGCTTGCCTGGTTCAGTCGCCATTTTATTAGCTAACCAAGCTTTTGTGCACCCGTCACTTCTAGCCTAGCTGCACTGTTTATGCCACTTTTGAAGGGACATTGTCGTGATTATTTGTGGTTTTTATTATTTAATTGTCCTACCTAGGCTAGGTAACTGTCTAGACATGTCTTGAAAATATTATTTCTGTGGAATTAGGCGCAGGCAGCTGCCACTGTCATTCATTCCCTTTCTTTCCGGCTCCATTTTGTGCTGTATGCCCGCTGCAGGCGGCACTTGTGTGTGAAAAAGCTCCCCAAAGAGCAATGTTTTGGGTTGCTGACGTTGTGTTTTGGCCCAGTAACGTGTGTACAGTACGCTGCTGGGAAAACGCTCATCAGAAGTCACTACACATGAGGCTAGCTAACGTCCTCAGCGAATGTAATGTTGGCCTCCGGATGGTCGTTTAGACCGAAGCTACTAGTATGCACGTCCAAGGCAGAATATAATAAAGATTGGCGCTTCTAAGTGTCAGTCAACCATGCCTGACTTTTGCTAAATGAACCAGATCATCATGATTCCACTTGTCAAACGACTCTTTTCTCCTATTATCTCAGACCGACGCTATTATGGCAGAGGCAGACCGACCAGGAAAGCTCTTCATCGGAGGGCTGAACACTGAGACTAACGAGAAGGCCCTTGAACAGTATTTCAGCAAATATGGCAGAGTAGTTGAAGGTAGGCTCACTGCTACTGATGGAGGAGCTTTGCGCACCATCAATATTGCATTCGTAACTATTATAGAAACCAAACTTTAGCTAATTTTACAGTATCGACAAATATATGATCTTCTACATCTAATACAAGATTAAATGATATTCTATGGCTACATATTTGACTAGGTGATGTGTCTCACACTGATCTGAAGTTTGAACAGTGAAAATGTATAATTGTTTTGATCAGCAATGGGCTGAAAATGCCAATACCTCTGTTGCATTTAGCAAATCCTGTGCTTGAAGCTAACTGAACATAACCTGATTGTTTTTCCAGTGCTTTTGATGAAAGATCGTGAGACAAACAAATCAAGAGGTTTTGCTTTTGTGACTTTTGAGAGTCCAGCTGATGCAAAGGATGCTGCGCGTGAAATGAATGGAAAGGTAAATAATTGTGCAATAAGGGTTGGTTTTGATCAAGATTCCACCTACGTGTAGATTGTTTCCTTGATTGTTAATCTAATTCTGTTACTTCCCTCAGTCTCTTGATGGCAAACCGATCAAAGTAGAACAAGCCACGAAACCCCAGTTTGAGATTGCAGGCAGGCGCGGTCCACCATCAATGCATCCACGCAGTCGCGGCCCGCCCCGAGGCCTTCGAGGATCCAGAGGAGCACCAAGTGGAATGAGGGGTCCACCATCCAGAGGTACCTTTACAGAAGTAATCACAGGAGTTGGAACAATTTACATTGTGACCTTTGTTTGGGGAAAAAATCCAACTTTTATAACAAGTAGACTGTGATGAAATTGTGCCATTGATGTATTGCTCACATTTTGTCTGAAGAAGTTCTGAGCCTTACAATTGATACCTGCATTTCTTGTCTGCCAAAGATTACTATGATAACGTAGGGATTGTAGAACCCTTCTTTAAAGGGATATCGCCCAGAGGCCCCCCACCTCTGAAGAGGGGACCACCAATTCGTAATGGAGGGCCCCCACCCAAGAGGCCAGCCCCTTCCCCATTGGGCAGACGTAAGTGACCTTGTTGCTTCCATGATTTGCCTAAACACTTTGGAAGGAACTTTGGCTTTCAATTTTACACTTCATTTGTGATTGCCTTTTCTTTTAGCTCCCATGTCCAGGGACAGAGACCCATATGGGCCACCCCCACCCCGCAGGGAGGCGATGGTGTCCAGAAGGGAGGAGTACCCATCTCCAAGAGATGACTACTACAGCTCAAAGGACAGGTGGGGGTTGCCTTCTCAGCGGATGCTCAGGAGACTCTTTCCATTTACTTTTTGCGTTTTCATAATTTGACCCACCGTTATTTACACAAGTTGTGCATTTCCTTATTTTACAGTTATTCTAGTCGGGATTACATCAGTTCTAGGGAGACAAGGGACTACGCACCACCTCCAAGGGATTATCCCCATCGTGAATATCCCCACTCCAGTTCTCGCGATGAGTATGGGGGGTCAATGTCCAGGGGCTACAGGTATGTTGATGACCTGACTCAAAAGTTTGAGCTGCATTCTGACTGACATGGAAAGTAACAGTACCGTCTTCCTTCCTAGTGAGCGTGATGGTTATGGGGGAGGAGGCCGGGAGCCAAGGAGCTACATGGAACGTCCTAGTGCAGCCTCGTATCGAGACCCATATGATGGTTACGGTAAGATTGACCACTTAAGTGCAATGAGGGGAGGACGTGTTCTAATGTCACACAGCCTGCTCAATGTGCCCCTGGAGCTGGCAGCTGTACATGCATCACAAAAGGCCACTGGAACGTCCAACAAAAGCCTCTTTGACCACTCAGTATTTGTTCTACAGAGTCACAAAATACTCCCTCAAGGAGTCATGCACATAATCCAGTTTCTTTGGGGTAAACAACCCCCTCGAAACCATCAAGACATCACTGAAAAACCACGTGTCCAAACTGCGATTCTAACAACTGGAATTCTAAAAGGAAAAACTGCTACTCAACAAATCGATGGCATGCAGAAAGGGGTTTTATTGCGTATTTAAGTTCCCCCAAGCTTGGATAGGTTTCTGCCCACACCACCAAAAAAAAATTATAGTTTTGTTCAGATCCAAATCATATTGGAGATGTTAAACTTCTAGTTGAAATTGATTTTAGGTCATTAATACATTCTCACTGGAAAAGATGGGCACATGACAATGCAGGAAAGTGTGTGACGTTAAACTTGCCAATTACCTGACCCATTGACCCTGCAGGTAACTCACGCAGCGCCCCAGCCTCAAGGGGCCCCCCACCGTCCTATGGTGGGAGTGGTGGAAGCAGTCGCTATGACGACTATGGCGGCAGTTCCCGGGATGGATATGGCAGTCGCGACAGTTACCCCAGCAGTCGGAGTGAACCATATCCCACTAGCCGTGGCGAGCGAATGGGCAGGCAGGAGCGGGGGCCAGCTCCCCCGCCCGAGAGAGGCTACCCTCCTCGTGAAGCGTACAGCAGCTCAAGCCGCGGTGCTCCTCGCGGCAGTCGGGGAGGCAGTCGGGTTGATAGAGGAATTGCCCGCAGCAGATACTGATATGGACTTGGAATTGAAAGGAAGCGAGCGTTTTGCCTGCGTGCTCAATCTCAATTTGTTTAGTGGGAGGAAATTTGAAGAAAGGAGGAGGAGGAAAAAAAAAAAAAGGCAGATGTCAAATTCTATGGACAACTTTAGGTTTTAAGCCGTTTATCATAAACTTGTCAGTTACTTTTTGTTTTTAAGTGTTTAAATGGCTTGTTTTATATTTTTCCCTGCCCATGTAATGGTACTGTTGCCAAGTGATGAGTGTTAGTTTTTGTACATTTAGTGCTGTTAAAACCTATGCCCTTCGATGTGGCTTTCGTACACTAAATAAAGTTTTTAATCCAAGACCTTGAGCAACGCTGATGGATGTTCTGAGAGAAACCATGACATGAATGTACACCATTGACAAGCGCACCAGTTTCAGTCCACTGTAAGATGCCACTCTTGCAACATCAGTGATCAATGCTTTTAAGTAAGTTAACCATTCATGTGCTGTCAGTTCTCCTGTTGCCCGAGGAGGACGAGGCAAATGTCACTTTCCAAGCCTGTTCATCAGTGTAGTTTTCCCTCAATGGAAATGGATCCGTCACCATAAAGCCAAACTTTGATGGCTGCAGCGACCTAACCAAAGACCACAATCAAATGCAAGAGTCTTTTCATCCCGACTGATAGTGCCAACAGATGGTAAGCAAAGCAAACCTTTTTGTTTCTCGTCTGATAATGAGTTTCTCATGACCGTGAATTGCAGTCTCGGCTGAGGTTGGTGTACGAGAGAAGTTATGTCCTAGGGACAAACTAAATTATAGTTGCACTAAATTTTGTATTTTTCCGAAAGTAATCCCATTTTCATCAACAGTAGTTGCAACAATCGAAGGAATTGCATTTCCCTGACCGGTAAAGATTAAGTTAAGAGTGGACAGCCATTGTGTCAACTGAGAGCACAGGTTCAATCAAGGAGATCACTTTTTTTGGGAGACGATGGTTTCTCTCCCCCAGCTATATCCCAAAAAATGTTTGGCAAATGTTTTTTCCTCAGAGGCCCAAATTGGTTCATTTTAAGGAATCTATTCTCAGTGTTCAAGTTTTAGTAAGTGCCATAGTCTGAAGTCCAAGCTTGTCACAAATGCCAATTCTCGCCAATGGAGACCACTTGGGAGAGCAGCAACGTCCTAACAACCAAACTGGAAAGTGAATGGGAGCAGAAACTAATCAAATCGGACCATACTCTAAGTGGATTAGTGGGTTATTTATTTTTCTCAATCGTTTTCTGTAATACAAATACAAGGAAGTGGCAGTATATTGATTTGAATTGTCTCGTTGCAGGATGACCACCTCCCCTGAAGAAACCCCCTGGAAACTGATTTGTGCCCGCCAGGCATTGGACCAATTATACATCCGTTTGCAGAGAGAATCTTACAGGCATGTCCAACATTTGCACTAATGTAGTGATCACATGATGACCTGTAATATAAAACGTGTGTGATGCACAGATTTACAATACCTCTGGAAACATGCCAGACAACTCCACTTGGGGCCTACACACAACAGGTCTGACATGCAGTGTGATGAAGGTATGCATTTAATGGACGGATGGTCTGAATCTTCACTGTTTACTTCCAGATCCCTGCGCCGGTCGTGATGGTGACCCAGGGCTGCAGCGTGTGGCAGCAGCGTGGGGCGCAGACAGACAGAGCCCCGGCTGAGAGATGATCAAGTCAATTGATTAAATGCGTGATCTTGTCAATAAAAAAAGGATTTGAAACGTCTGTTTGATGCTGTTTGCTTACCCTCCTTTAGGCTCCATATGTTATGGTTTTACGGCTGGATGGTTATTAACCTTGCCTCAGAGTATTTACCCTTTGTCACACTTCAATTCTAGAGGTCTTTTGTTTTATTTTCAAGACTTAATGAAGATGTTGGGTTAGACCAGGTAGGCTGATGCTGATTGTTTGCTAAACCCCTATTGTGATAAACATTTCCTACAATCAGCAGGCTATGGAATGTTTCCCCTGCCAAATATGGTGAAGCCCATCAGATAACGATGATTGTCAGTTTCCTGATGTTGTTGCACGATTTCACTGAGTGCAATAGGGGACTTACTTTTATTTATCTTGGTACCTATGCAGTGACGTCAGTTGCACAGTGAAGTCTGCTAGGTGTCAATTCAAAGAAAACAGCAAATACACACAAGTAGAGACGAGACCTTGCTCTTGTGCTTGTTAACCGGTAGGGGTAACTCGTACAAACGGGGTTTTTACAAGCAGAAGTGTGATACGGACGTGGGGAGCTTTTTGATAAGGAGTTGTGGAACTTGCCGCTTTCGGTGGGGATGCATGATCAAGAGGATTAATTGGAGCAATGAACCCAGAGGAGCAGACGGTAACGTGGCTGATATCATTAGGGGTGCTTAATTCGCCCAAGAAGAACATAGCAGACCCCGAGGAGTTCTTGAAAACCTCTCTGAAAGATGGGGTCGTCTTGTGCAAGCTCATGGAGCGGCTTGTCCCCGGCTCACTTCCAAAGGTACGTATGTGTGTTATCAGTGTTACAATGTAACGATAACGGAGGAAAAGTAACGTCTACTATGTCAACAGAACAAATAACAGCCGTGTTAAAAAACAACCTGGCAACGCCTTTGGAGGGGTTGCTTGAGGAAACGAATGGCCAAATTTCATTGGAGAAATGTATTGCAGGCAAATATTTTAAGTAATTTATTTAGATGGTGTTTGGATACATTACAACATGCAACATGTGGATTAAGCCCAAGTATTTTACATATTGGTGAACTCTGGTGTAGTGTGTTGACTTCCTGTAAAGCGAAAAAAAAAATGTTCCGCATTCTGGACATGACGAAATATCCAAGTAGATTCAAGTTGGTACACATCAGGCAACTATCCAACATAGTTCCGAAATTATTTTGAAGATACCTTTACAACAGCTTACTTGTAGTATTGTTGAGTAGAAATGGATCCGTACCTGATGTGAACCTACACACTGAGGGAGCTCTAGGTAGGCCCACGTGCACGAAAACATTATGCAGGACGCAAACAACCATGCATGACTTTAATGATCGTCATCATCACTAGAGATGCTGCAGACAGTGCAGTTGTTGCACACATAGATATACACATTTCTAAGGCAACCCAAAAGGCATGGGAAATGAACAAAATGGCTTTTGTACACTTTGCGTACGAGTATCAGTTTATTACACCAACTGAACGCAGGCTATACAATAAAGGAACACAGTATATAGGCATACTCCGTTTGTTGAGAAATACGGGAGAATTCTGAAAACGAAGTTGATCTATTTACAGTACAACGGTAAACTTGATGGAAAAAAAATAGAGGACTTGCAGCAAACTAATCGTCACTTCCTCCTCAAAGCCTTGCTTGCTTCCTGGTGCGACCGCCCCCCGAGCGACGGGTGAGAGGAGGGAGGGTCGGGCGGGGGAGGGAGGGAGGGGGGAGGGGGGAGGGGGGGTGCACGTCTGCGTGAAGGAGACACGAAGGAACAATCCACACTTACTTTGTAAACTGTGTAAGCCACAAATACTCGAAAAGAGACAGTGGACTATTACCTTGTTTCTTTCTCCATCTTTAGTCGTCCCTGTACGCGCAAATGCTTTTCACCCGAATTTTTTGTAGCGTCAAATCTTTTGATATCTCCAAGGTATGTTGTCATATATTTATGTTGTGTCCCTGTCTTTAGTACTGCCAGGATCCGAGAAACGAGGCAGACTGCATTGCCAATATTCGGGAATTTTTAAGAGGATGTACATCCTTGAAAGTAGAGGTAAGTTATTTCGTAGAGGTTGATTGATGGTGGTTGCTGTAACTCATGTATGTTTCAGCAGTATGCCTTATTTTCTGCATGAATTCAAATGTTGTGTTGACATCTGATTGCTGGACTTGTTTCTAGAGGTTTATAAACAGTGAATGTCATACCAGCATTGATCATACGCGATTTACCGAATGATTGTGACAATGAATGGACGAGCTGTAACTTGCCTGGAACTGTTTTGTTGTGGTCTGTGCACAGATTGTTTTTTTCTCTGAGTGAAGCAATAGTATAGGGAGAAGGAAGTGGAGTGGGTTGCCCTCATAAGCAGACATGCTGTCAGTCACTCCCACAGGACAGACAGACAGACAGACATACAGACAAGACAGTAATGTCTGTGGGTTGTACTGCTTGGTTAAACAGTAGAAGGAAATCCCTCTGTATTCCCCACCTTTTTGTGCAAGGAGGAAAAGGCTCTTATTTTTCTTCAGTCAAAATAAGATATGACATTTATATGTATTAATGTGTTTATTACAGCGTATATTTGCTGGATAATGACATCGCAAATGGTAGACTATACTAAGTGAGTGAAGGAAGTCCACTTCCCTACAGTACTTTTGACTGCTCTGCTGGACATTCTCTCTCCCAGCGTTTTATAAATAGTATGTTTTGGTCTTGAATCATATAAGTTGGTTTGTTAGAAGAAGAAGAAAATGTAATTGAATCAGCCAGACTCGCTGCAAGTCTACTGGAGAAATACTGGCTGGCTTGTTATGTTTGGGAGGTCCCTTTTGCTTTCATCCAGGATCCCACTTCTCCTCCATAATTAGACCCTTTGCGGCAGGGCAGTAGCTCATGACCATAAGGATTTGGAGAGCCCCTGTAAAATGTATCATCTGGAGTTTTTCTGTGCCATCCCAGTCCGGCCCAGCCCGGCCCAGCCCATGCTCTGGTCAGTGATGTGATGGTTAAAACTCTTTTTTTTTTTTTAACCACAGCCAAAATATGCACATGTCTCTAGCTTGTCATGTGAGAAGACAAAGAGAGCAGTCACACAGCTTTCACTTCTCCTCTTGGTTGCAAAATGGGGAAGCAGCAGCAACAAGCTTGTTGACTAGTTGTAAACTGTCAGAATGAATAGAGCCTACATGCGTATGGGTAAAGATGACCACGGTTAGATACAGTTGTAATACTTCTTAAGGGGTCGGATACTGTACTACCCTGGCCCC
>NC_139669.1:1745467-1775467 GCF_951799395.1 Argentina silus
CCATATGGTCTTTTTGGGACACTTACGATATGAATATTGTAGAGTCCTTCACACAAACATTGTAGATCATATTAGATAGAAATATTTCCAATGTGTGCCTGTGTGTTTGTCTCCACAGACTGTGGCGCTGAGAGGTCATGTTCGCAGTCCAGCACTCCCTCTCCTAGTCAGTCCATCTCCTTTCACACACTCTCCTCCGCCAAGTCCAGGTCCCTGCGCAGACAATCCAAACCAGTGGTACGCTTTCACACAGACCCATAACATGCTACACACACACACACACACACACACACACACACACATTCATGCTTTACCAGGTCTACTGTTGATTAGTTTTAACTTTGTCAGTCAGTAAAAAAAAAACTATCTTTTTCATCCAACCAGGAGATGTCAGAGAACGGAGGGGGCGGGCAGATGGTGAAGGCCCGCTTCAACTTCAAGCAGAACAACGAGGACGAGCTGTCTTTCAACAAGGGCGACCTGATCTGTGTGACCCGGCAGGAGGACGGAGGCTGGTGGGAGGGCAGCCTCAACAGCAAGACCGGATGGTTCCCTAGCAACTACGTCCGCGAGATCAAGCCCTGCGGTGAGTTGGCATGGGGAGGGTCTGTGAGGTAGTCACTAGATGGCCATGCTAGAGGGGACACAATGGTTCTAACTTCAATGAGCAGCTTTGTGGGGTTCCATCGTGGTCTCATGGTGTGAGTTGAAGGGTCTAGGTGTATGTCTGTGGTGATGGACTGTGATTGAGGAAGCGTGCCGCTTGTGCCGACTCTGAGGTACTGTTGTCATGGTCACCTGCTGCTGCCTGACTCTGAGCCTCGTTCCGTTGTCCTCTACAGAGAAGCCGGTGTCTCCTAAAGGAACTCAGCTGACCAAGAACTACTACAGTGTGGTGAGTGGACCACTGAACAGAGAACACCATCTAGAGACCATTTTTTAATTCAGAAATTCCACTAGGTGCTGAGCATTTATGTATGAAATGCAAGGGCTCCCAAACCTTCTTGTCTCTTTTATCTCAATAATTTCCTGTGACCCAAACAACTTGATTGCGGGCTTTGCCAACACATAATAATGATGTCCAAGTGTATTCTAATCGCCTAAAAGATGCTCTTATTTGTTGGATTTCAACCCCAAAACACCGCAATATAGGCTACAGATGTAATACACAGACATTGTTTGTCTTCATACAAAATGAAAACGTGTCTTATTCATCAACAAGCTTAGTTTGATTTTCTCAGCGGACCCCAATTTTACATCAGGACCCAAGTTTGGGAACTTACTGATGTTAATGGGTTGCGTGTGATTTTGTATCTGTGTACTTTTCAGGTGGTGCAAGACATCCTGGAGCATGAGCGGGAGTTTGTTAAGGACGTTCAGACGGTGCTGAGCAGCTACCTGCGCCCCCTACAGGCCAGCGACAAGTAAGTGCAGCCAGGAAGGTGAATGTTTCTTTTAATACGAATACCACTCTACTCATTCTAAGTCTAAGTCTATTGTGTGTGTGTGTGTGTGTGTGTGTGTGTGTGTGTGTGTGTGTGTGTGTGTGTGTGTGTGTGTGTGTGTGTGTGTGTGTGTGTGTGTGTGTGTGTGTGTGTGTGTGTGTGTGTGTGTGTACCAGGCTGAGCAGTGCAGACAGCAGCAGTCTCTGTGGTAACCTGGAGGAAATCCTCACCTTCCAGCAGGGTCTATGTTTGGCCCTGGAGGAGTGTACCAAGTAAGTGTGCGTCTGTGGGTGAAGTCACCTTTTTATAACAATATTTAAAAAATAATAATAATTGTGCTGTAGATCATGATGTGTTGGCCTGGTGCTATCTCTAGTGGTCAATATACTGAGTTAGGGTTAGGGTTAACCCTAACCCTATGAAATGTAATCTGTATGAGGCTTGAATGTTAAATGTAAACTTGCAACCTTATGAATGTTTCCACCCCCCCCTCCAGGGTTCCAGAGGGCCAGCAGAGAGTGGCAGGCTGCTACCTCAACCTGATGTGTCAGATCAGGACTCTGTACCTGTCCTACTGCTCCAGTCACCCTTCTGCTGTCGGTGTCCTCACTGACCACAGGTCAGTCCTTAGCAGTACATCACCATGCCACAGGCACCGCTGCTGGGTCACAACAGTCAGGGGGTCAGAGAGGAGTTCAGATGCTTGTGTTTGGAGGGGAGACGACCTTTTAGTGTCCTATGCTGTCGTAGCTTATGTTGACACGTGAATGTGGTCAACGTGGCTCATTCGCTTTCATATACAGTGCCCATTTTGTTGTGTTATAGACTCAATTTAAAATGGATTAAATTAAAAGAATTTGCCGTCAATCCACACACAATACCACAGAATGACAAAGCGAAAACAGGTTTTTAGAAATTTCTGTAAATATCAGTAAATATATTAAAATTCAAATACAGAAATACCTCATGTACATAAGTATTCAGACCCTTTGCTATATTAGCTAAAATGCAGAAAAGTCATCAACAAATCACTCAATAAGTTGAATTGATTCCTGGATAATAGTTCATGTAATTTTGGAATTAATATCTTTGTTTTTATAGGGTCTCTGATTTGCATAGGAATCAATTACATGTGGATTGATGGCAATTATTTTTTAATTTAATCCATTTTAATTTGAGTCTATAACACAACAAAATGTGGAAAAAGTGAGGGGGTCTGAATACTTTCCGAAGGCACTGTACATGTTTCATTCTGATTCTACTGCTAGTCAAATTGCTTGTTTCCCCATTGATCTGGAGGACCACTTGCAGTTTCTCACTGAGCCACCAGGTGTCAGGCTCTGTCTCTGTAAATGTAGTGGCAGAGCGGTGTCTCCTCAGTGCGGTAGTGAATGTTCAGTTAGAGAGTGACCTTCAGTGCCTCTGTCTTTTCAACACTCTGAAGAAAAAACCCACTGCAGCAGAAAGGCGTGTGTACAGGTACAGCACACACACACAGGAAGCTGGCTGTTAGGCGTAGGTGACAGGATATCTATAGTTGTGGTTTTGTTGATAAAGACAAAGCACTTGTGATTCACAGTAAGCTCATTTGCATGTTTCATAGACTACAACCATTTTCAGCTTTCTTTTTTTCATATCCATCAACGTTCAACATGTATGTTCACATAGCTACAAACAGTGGATCAAAACCTTGCTACTGAAGTGAAAAACAAAAGCCACAACCTATTTTGAATTTAGTTCTAATGCTAATGTTTGACACCACTCCACTCCTGTGTGCGTGCGTGTGTGCGTCTGTGTATTCTAGTGAAGAGCTGGATAAGTTCATGGAGAACCAGGGTGCCAGCACGCCGGGCATCCTGACCCTGACCACCAGCCTGAGCAAGCCCTTCATGAGGCTGGACAAGTACCCCACCCTGCTCCAGGAACTGGAGAGACACGTGGAGGTACGTTACAGTAGGCCTCACACCCAGCTCGTATCCTCCACAGCCCTCTGATGCTGTTGGAAAATGTACTTCATATATCCAGTTTTATTCAAGTACATGTGTAGGATATCAGTGATCTAATGTTTAGTTTTGTTTGTTTATTTCCTGCAGGAGGCCCATCCGGACTACAGTGACATCCTCAAGGCGACAGTGACATTTAAGAACCTGGTGGTAGGTCTAGAAACCCCTGCACCGTGGTCTGGATCACCTCACCAGGCCATACGCCTGTATGCACATCTGTGCTCCACATAATTGAACATATTATTCCATAAAAGATGGCTGAAAAAGTCATAAAACAAGTACCCAAATCATATCCATTCCAACAAGCTGGTGTTGTTTAGATCATATTGTTGAAAGCACATATTTCCAGCGCTACAGACAACTTAGAAGGTTGTCTGGTGCTGGACTGTGAAGGTGTATAGGAGAAGTTGTTGCTTGGAGAGGGAAGGGAACATCAACACAACAGAGCCAGTCGTCCATAATACAACATGTTCAACGTAACACGAGTTGAAAAAAGATTCTTAGTGAGAAGATTGTTCCTACGGTGGGTGTGAAAGTAGCAGCCTTGAGTTGGAAGAGTTAGGTTAGATAAGGCAACACTGAGAGTTTGGTTTTAGCTGAGGTTCGATGCATGTCCGGTTTCCACACTGAGTTGTGAGTTCTGTGAAGGGAAGGTGTGACTCACACCCTGTGGTGCTAGCCATACATGTCTGACTAAGAAGATGCTCTCTCTTCTTAGTAACACACTTAATACGTAATACACGTTCACAAGCAGCAACTTGAAAAGTCCTCCATCACTTGATTCCTTCTCCAGTTTCAATTCTGTACCATGTACCTATGTTTGGCCTGCCCTGTTACGTGGTGGTAGTTGAGTGTTGAAATCCATACTTTTTAAGAAAACTTGTATTGTATCCGACCAGCCATTAGTTTCCCTGTTGTTCAAGTCAAGTGAAAGTCGAGATTGTGGTCGGATGCACTGCAAGTTTAATTACGCCTCTACGTGGATGCAGCAGCCGCGCTACTCGGTCACGGCTTTTCACTGTCCTGGCGCCCCGCTGGTGGAACGAGCTTCCCACTGCTGTCATGACTGCAGAGTCACTACCAATCTTCTGCTCTAGATTGAAGACTCATCTCTTCAGGCTACATCTTAACTGTCCCTCCTAAAGACCTCTTCATCCCCACTACCCCCCTGTGCAAGTTTCTCTCCTATAAATAAATTAAGAAAAAAAAATTAATAATTCTTCTAGCATTGTGACTGCCAATAGCCCCTGGTCCTAGTATAAATACATTTTTCTTATGACTGATGGATCGATGATTCACTTACTTAGTCAAATGTATTTGTTGTAAGACACTTTGGATAAAGGCGTCTGCTAAATGCCGTAAATGTAAAGAAAGGAGAAAGTATCCAGTGATTGTGGTCTTTTGAAGTTGCTGCTGATGAATTTGTCAGGTGTATATGTGTAACTAAGATATCTTCTTAGTTATGCACGTATGGCTATTGAGGTGTGTGTGTGTGTGTGTGTGTGTGTGTGTGTGTGTGTGTGTGTGTGTGTGTGTGTGTGGATCTGGGGAGACTGGTGGAAGCATAAATCAGAGGACAGGCTCATTGTAATGCATGGAATGGACTGAGGAAAGGTATCAAACTGTGTGTTACTGTGTGTGTGTGTGTGTTACTGTGTGTGTGTGTGTTACTGTGTGTGTGTGTGTGTGTGTTACTGTGTGTGTGTGCGTGCGTCTTGGCTGGAGTTTGAGTGGCAGCATTAAAGTGCTGAGGGAATTGCATAGTACAGCATGAGAATAGGACAGGGGTCATCAATTACCTCTTCACATACTCCAGCTAGTGTGGGTGTGGGTGTGTGTCTATACAGTGCCTTCGGAAAGTATTCAGACCCCTTCACTCTTTCCACATTTTGTTGTGCTATAGACTCAATTCGAAATGGATAAAATTAAAGGAATTTGCCATCAATCCACACACAATACCCCAGAATGACAAAGCGAAAACACGTTTTTTGAAATTTGAGTAAATGTATTAAACTTGAAATACAGAAATACCTCATGGACATAAGTATTCAGACCCTTTGCTATGACACTCTTAAAATTAGCTAAAATGCAAAAATGTCATCAATATCAAATCACTCAATAAGTTGAATTGAGTCCATCTTAATGCAAGGATATTAGTTCATGTAATTTTGGAATTAATGTCTTTGTTTTTATAGGGTCTCTGAATTGCATAGGAATCAATTACACACTGTAATTGTTTTATATTTCAATTTTAATCAATTTACCGAAATCTCTAAAAATGTGTTTTCGCTTTGTCATTCTGGGATATTGTGTGTGGATTGATGGCAAATTCTTTTAATTTAATCCATTTTAAATTGAGTCTATAACACAACAAAATGTGGAAAAAGTGAAGGGGTCTGAATGCTTTCCGAGGCACTGTAAGGTTAACTGGTTGATGTTCTGGGTCTGGGCCTCATTTACTTCCTTCCTTTTACGTCTGCTGTCGGCGTCCTCACTGACCACAGGTCAGTCCTTAGCAGTACATCACCGTGCCACAAGCACCGCCGCTGGGTCACAACAGTCAGGGGTCAGAGAGGAGGTCAGATGCTTGTGTTTGGAGGGGAGACGACCTTTTAGTGTCCTATGCTGTCGTAGCTTATGTTGACACGTGAATGTGGGTCATTCGCTTTCATTACGTACGTTTCATTTCTCTTTTCACATACTCTAGCTAGTGTGTGTGTGTGTGTGTGTGTGTGTGTGTGTGTGTGTGTGTGTGTGTGTGTGTGTGTGTGTGTGTGTGTGGAAACATGCATTTGAAGGCGGGGGGGGCGTTCCCACCAGGTTAGCTGGTTGATCTTTTGGGTCTGGGTCTCATTTGCATAAGTTTTCATAAGTTCCTTTCTCTTATGTCTGCGGTATTTTTTTGTTCTGTCAGATAGGGGATCTCCCCCTCCAGGTAACCTGCATCTGTTGGGTCTACCTCACCCCAGCCGGTTGCACAGCTCTTTTCTACCTCCTGTCTTACTGCCATGTCATGGAAATCATGCACCATTTATAGGTAGAGATGTATTCATGTCCTGTGTAGCTGTGTAGTAAAAGAACAGGAGATACCCACCCACCCTTCCCTAGTGGTGCCCAAGTTCAAATACACAATCACACCACAAAGATACCAATCACTCACAGCAGAAGGAAAATGGGGGGGGAAAGAAGATGAGGGCCTATTCTATTGACACTCATGACAGGCACTTCTCTCCCCTCTCAGACACAGTGTCAGGACCTGCGCAAGAGGAAGAACCTGGAGCTGCAGATCCTGGGGGAGCCGGTGCGAGGCTGGGAGGGAGACAGCATGAAGACCCTCGGCCACGTGGCCTACATGTCCCAGGTCCACATGCAGAGCGGGACCAACGAGGTGACTGACCGGCTTCAACACGGGACATGGAGAACGTTGTCCCCACACTTACCTAACATCAGATTTACATTTGTCCCTCCAGTGGTTTAAAAGTAGGATATACATAGCTGATGTTCAATCTGTACCAACGGGTCACTTTCATCCAGAGTGCAACGTGGGGTTCCTCGTAGAAGGTCAAAGGTCAAGTTGGCCAGACTCGTTAGCTCTGTTGCTTTTCCTGCCGTGCGGTGGAGTCGTTGCTCTCCTTCCTGTGGCAGGCTGTGAGCGACACGGCCGTGTGGTTGAGAGAGATAAGATGGTTGAGGTGCAGGTAGACCGTTGGCTTTCTCTGCTTTACAGCCAGGAAAGAGTTGCTTGTGTGTTTGTGCAGCGTGCAGAAACATCCTTCAGAAACGCTCTACATGGCATTGCCTCATTATTTGGTACGAAATAAAGTTAGTATTTTGAATAAAACTTTTCTCGTGGGTTTCGGTTCAACACATTTTGGATGCGTGCCACCCCCTCTCTTTCATTAGGGTGTATGGTAATGTTTCTGAATTGATAATCAACCAGAAACCCGACACTGACCAAATATAGAGTGGAAAAGCAGCTCTCTCCTCCGAGTGTGGTTTCTGTGTAGGGGTCGACTGAGGAGCAGAGAGCTGGAGGGGACACCACTGAAAGGAAAACGATGCCTGGCTGTTTTTGACCTAATTAAATCACCGCCAACGTGTATTCAACATCTATCCAACGTGTATTCAACATCTATCCAATGTGTATTCAACATCTATCCAATGTGTATTCAACATCTATCCAATGTGTATTCAACATCTATCCAATGTGTATTCAACATCTATCCAACGTGTATTCAACATCTATCCAACGTGTATTCAACATCTATCCAACGTGTTTTCCCTCTGTCTGTTTTCTTTTATTTTGACTTAGCCGAGATATCGTGACTTGGTTTTCATAAACAAAGATATGATATTTCCCCCCAATGTGACAGTGATTGTTTTTGCATCACTCCTATTGTCCTGTCTCTGTCTGTCTGTGAATGTCCGTTACATACAGTATGTGTGTGCAGGTCTCTAAGAATCTGTGCCTCTGATTTCACCACATGTGAGTCTTTGCTGCTGAGTGTGTGTGTGTGTGTGTGTGTGTGTGTGTTAATCTGTGTGTGTTGTTGTTGTTGTGTCCTGAAGGAGAAAGAGGAGCGTTATCTGATGCTGTTTCCCAGTGTGCTGGTCATGCTGTCAGCCAGCCCGCGGATGAGTGGCTTCATCTACCAGGTGTGACTTATGAAGTCATCCAGAAGCATCCTGGAGTGTGTGTCTCTCTCCTGGCCGGTTAATCATCCCTTTCTCTCTCTCTCTCTCTCTTTCTCTGTCTGTCTGTCGGTCTGTCGGTCTGTCTGTGTCTCTGTCTGTGCCTCCAGGGAAGACTGTCATTGACAGGCACCACTGTGTCCAGACAGACGGAGGACACAGAGAACGGCCACTACGCCTTTGAAGTCACAGGTTTGTCTCTCACCGGACATGGAACAGGTTCTCCATGCTCTCTGAGTATGCCATGAGATCTTATTTTAGGAAATATGATTTGTTTAGTCATTGGATTCAATGCAAATGATTGGATTTCCAGTGAAAGGCCAATGTTAACATACTGATTCTGTTGAAGGGCTGCCATAGGTCAGTGTGACATCATTGTACTCTGATTAAATCAATGGGTTTTGTACCAACATTGGAGCCCCCTTAGTCCACACTAGGTCACAGCGCCCCCTTAGTCCACACTATCATTAACATGACGGGACCGCTGCAGGAAGCACTCATCACAGCTCTTACACTTCCTGGTGACAGGCTGTGATTAAGGCTCACTTGTTGTGTAATCATCATACTGTCATGTCGCTTGCCATACATTGGTGGGCTATCAGAGGGGGGGGTCATGATTAGTGTGTGTGTGTGTGTGTGTGTGTGTGTGTGTGTGGTTGGTTGGTTGGTTGGTTTGCAGGGAGCATGATCGAGCGCATCACCGTGTTCTGCAGTAACTCCCAGGAGCTGCAGGAGTGGCTGGAGCACCTCCATGCCTTTGCTAAAGGAGGGAGCCCTGTGGGCACCATCGTTAAGGTAAACACACAGCGCACACACACACACAGACAGACTTGCATACATATACATTGTGCCTGTGCAGTCACACACACACACATGAAGAGCACACCATGCATGCTATCTTGTTTTGTAGACATACAGAAAGTGGATCTCAGATCAAAGCACTGTGTGTCATAAGAATATTTATCAAACAAAATGGCGGCCCTGTGTTTTTCACTACAGACATTGTCAGTGGTGTGTGAACTTGCACACAACCTCACACATGGCTAGAGCTTGCAGTGAGTCTGTCTGACTGTGTGTCCTAATTCCTGTATCTGTGGACTCTGTAGGACGGCAAGCCGCTCAGTATGGTGGGCTCCCACCTGTCCTACCTGTCCAGCTTCAGCACCCCTGTGGCCAGCCCGCGGGGACCCCTGGAGCCCCCCAAGACCACCAAGCCCTGGTCCATGAGCTGCCTGCGCCCTGCCCCTCCCCTCAAGCCATCCGCTGCACTGGGCTACAAGGAGGTAAGAGAGACCCCCCCCCCCCCTCGTCTCCCCCTCAGTCTAGCAACTGCCAACACATTAGGTCAATTAAAGAAAGAAAAGGGAGAGAGAAACAGCAGAGTTTGCTTGGGCCATGTTTGCGTGGGCCATGTGTCGCAACATGAGTACAGTGCTCGCAACAACAGCGGTCTGTGAAGCAGGGTAGAGAGCTACAGGTTTAGCCCACAGTGAAAGGGGGGGGTGTACTGGTGTGAACAGTGAGGTGCTTCCTGTAAAGCCGGTGTGATCTGAGTTTGACTGTTGCCGGGCAGAAGCAACAGTCATTGCTGGGCTAGTCTGATTCACCAGGGTTAGTGTGTTTTTCTGGGGGACGAGGTTACTTACTGTCTGTGTCAGACCCAGTGGTTAGCTGCACTAGATAGAGCTATAGATTTTAGTGCTCAGGTTTGGGTCAACCCTAACCCATTTACCCTAACCCATTTACCCTAACCCATTTAGCAAAGCATTGGGGAGTCTTCACACAGCCAACATTGCACTCACCCTATAAAATAGTCATACACCAGGGGAGGCTGGTGGAGGCAGAAATCGGAGGACGGGCTCTTTGTAATGCATGGAATGGAATGAGGAACGGCATCACGTGTTTTATACCATTTCTCATTCCATTCCATGCATTACAGGGTTTTTCGGTGTGTGTGTACGTTGGGAAATGTCCCAGGTATTACCCACAAGCCCCTCTGCCCGGGGTTAAAAGAGTGGGTGAACGACTGCGTCTCCTTATCCACACTTGCATGAGACTGCATGAGATCCCTCACTCCTTCCTTCCTCTATCCCTGTCTTTCCCTCCCTTCTTTTTTAAAATAATTTCTCCTCTTTTAATGCTGTAGAATCATCACACTGTTTTCTGTCCTTTGCAGGTGGGGGGGTGGGTAGTTTCTGAAATGTTCACTGTTCACATTCTACCTCACCTTTCTCACACTATTTGTTCTCATGAGAATCTTCCCCCCCTCTCTCTCTCTCTCTCTCTCTCTCTCTCTCCATACTGGTTTCTGTAGAGGATGTCTTATATCTTGAAGGTAAGGTTAGACCTCACTCTCTCTCTGTGTTCATGTTTGTCTCTGTGCGCTTGTGTGTGCTTGCTTGTGTGTGTGTGTGTGTGTGTGTGTGTGTGTGTGTGTATGTGTCTTTCATTCTCTTTCTTTCTTTCATTCTCTCTCTCTCTCTCTCTCTCTGTCTCTCTCTCCTTCTTCCGCTGTACGTTGTTGGTTTCCTGTGTTCTTGGTGGCCTTGTCAGTGTTTTCTGTCTCTGTTCTCAACTAGGGCCTCTTTGCATTGCACCTCAGATCTCCATTTGTTTTCTATAGAGCAGAAATCCCTATTCATACACGTGGAGTCAACAAATAGATTATTATAGACCTCTACTATTGATGAGGAAAAAAAATTGTCTCTTAAGCTTTCAATTGAAATTGCAGTATGTGGAGCAGTCTGCAAGGGATGTCTGTTGAGACGTGCTGCTCCCGCTCTGCTAGTCAAATGCTTTGTGCAGACAGGAGAATAGAATGGTGAGACATGTCTGCCGTTCACATGGAGTGGACAGGACAGAGTGGCTGCTTTTCCAGGCTCTCCACAATACATCTTAGTCAGTTGAATATTGATTGAAAAGTATGTCGTATGTTTGCGTCTAACTAACAAACCAGCTGCTGGTGCTTCTTCCATGTGCCATGTTTGACTTACATCAACAGTCAAAAATGTGTTCATCTTCCACAAAATACTGTAGGTTGTTGCTCTTTGCGAGTGACATAACATTTCACATTAAGAAACACAATGGATAAAAATTGATGTGTGATAGCAGGGCAATTATGGTCTAATTAGCACCTCAGTCTTTGGCTTGTTAATGGCGACTGTTGGCCAATTATCTCGTAAGTGATGACGTCATTTGGTCATTTGAAGTGTTTTCACAACACGAACACGTTAATAAATGACTCATCCAACTAAATTGGTTAGGAAGAGAAAATGGTCAACACAACAGCGCCCGGTTTCCGTGGTTACTGTTCTCATGCTTGTCGCCTTTGATTTTGGTCATGTTTTTGGTCATGTGTTTGTGCATATGGGGCACTACATGACTAGGCTTGCACTGATTGTGTTGTCCGCCCCCCCCCCCGGCTTGCAGGTGTGCGTCACTGTGTGGGTTTGAGTCTGTGTACCTGCCTAACTACCCTTGGCTCCCAGTCTTTCTTCTCACCTTGTTCGGAGGTCCAAAATGTTCAGAAATATACCTTGCTAGCAATGTTAGTTAAGTTAATAGGCTAACACTGACTCATTTGGAACAGGGGGAAAAAGGGGGGAGGGGGTTGTTGTCACTTCTGCTCAAAGCCAATCAAAATGTGAACTGTCGCAGCCAGGGATCCATTCCAGTGGAATCGGCTAATACAAAATTCTGCAGACCTCCAAAGGAGGTGTGGGAACAGCAGGATTTGGAGGTATGGCTGTGTGAGACTACTGCAGAACTAACTGTTCCCTCCCCCTCCCTCAGGACTCCAGTAAGAGCCCCAGGCCCATGAAGAAGTTCCTCCCAAAACGCAAAACAGAACGAAAACCTTCCGACGACGAGTTCCTTCTGAGGAAAAGTATGTCTGATTACCGTGTAGGAAATGACGCGTAACAGGATATAACAGTTGAGGTGTCATTCATACCTGATGAGACTCCAGACCGTACTTTTTTTTTCCAAAATGACCACATTCTCTCTGTGAAGAAAGAGTGATTTGTAGTTCTCATACAGGTATGTATCTCATGTGGTTCATGTTCAACGGTTCATCAAACACATGCAGTGACTTCAATTGTCTGGAATGACGAGGCAGAAACCGATCAGCCGTGATGTAAACCCGTAGAGGGGAGTGTGCGTGCGTGCATGCGCGTGTGTGTGTCTGTGATTGTAAGTGCGTGTAACATTAGTTCATAGAGGTTCTGACCCCCTGCTTCCCCTATGTTCTATGATTGACAGGTACAGCTGCTCTGGAGGAGGACGCTCAGATCCTGAAGGTGATCGAGGCCTACTGCACTGGGGCCAGCCTACACCAGAGCAGCACAGGTGAGACAGAGGAGACGTGTGTGTGTGTGTGTGTGTGTGTGTGTGTGTGTGTGTGTGTGTGTGTGTGTGTGTGTGGTGAGTGAGAGTGAGAAATACATGGTTTTGGAACACGTTTGTCCTTAATGGGCCAAAGAAAGACACGGCCGTGACTCAGGCCTGCTTGTGTGTGTTACTGTGTGTGTTACTGTGTGTGTCTGCAGCGGTGCGGAAGGAGTGTGTCCCTCAGGTCCTGCTGCCGGAGGAAGAGAAGATCATCGTGGAGGAGGTGAAGAGCAACGGCCAGACAGTTATAGAAGAGAAGTAAGATTGTCGTCTCTCAGGAGAACAGACTTGTGTTAAGCCATTACATCACCGTGGATACACATGGATTGACACTATACATCATAATGCCATTGGCAACACATGGTTTTACCCCCATTCCATCTCTCAACTATCTCTCAACTGTCTCTCAACTATCTCTCAACTGTCTCTCAACTATCTCTCAACTATCTCAACTATCTCTCACTATCTCAACTATCTCTCAACTATCTCTCAACTATCTCTCACTATCTCAACTATCTCTCAACTATCTCTCAACTATCTCTCAACTATCTCAACTATCTCTCAACTATCTCTCAACTATCTCTCAACTATCTCAACTATCTCTCAACTATCTCAACTATCTCAACTATCTCTCAACTATCTCAACTATCTCAACTATCTCAACTATCTCTACTATCTCTCTACTATCTCTCTACTATCTCAACTATCTCTCAACTATCTCTCTACTATCTCTCAACTATCTCTCAACTATCTCAACTATCTCTCAACTATCTCTCTACTATCTCAACTATCTCTACTATCTCTCTACTATCTCAACTATCTCCCAACTATCTCTCTACTATCTCAACTATCTCTCAACTATCTCAACTATCTCTCTACTATCTCAACTATCTCTCAACTATCTCTCAACTATCTCTCAACTATCTCTCAACTATCTCAACTATCTCTCTACTATCTCAACTATCTCTCAACTATCTCTCAACTATCTCTCTACTATCTCTCAACTATCTCAACTATCTCTCAACTATCTCCCAACTATCTCTCAACTATCTCAACTATCTCTCTACTATCTCAACTATCTCCCAACTATCTCTCAACTATCTCTCAACTATCTCTCTACTATCTCTCAACTATCTCTCTACTATCTCAACTATCTCTCTACTATCTCAACTATCTCCCAACTATCTCTCAACTATCTCAACTATCTCTCTACTATCTCAACTATCTCCCAACTATCTCTCAACTATCTCTCAACTATCTCTCAACTATCTCTCAACTATCTCAACTATCTCTCTACTATCTCAACTATCTCCCAACTATCTCCCAACTATCTCTCAACTATCTCTCAACTATCTCTCTACTATCTCAACTATCTCTCTACTATCTCAACTATCTCTCAACTATCTCAACTATCTCTCAACTATCTCTCAACTATCTCAACTATCTCTCTACTATCTCAACTATCTCTCTACTATCTCTCAACTATCTCAACTATCTCTCAACTATCTCTCAACTATCTCTCAACTATCTCTCTACTATCTCAACTATCTCTCTACTATCTCTCAACTATCTCAACTATCTCTCAACTATCTCTCAACTATCTCTCAACTATCTCTCAACTATCTCTCAACTATCTCTACTATCTCTCTACTATCTCTTAACTATCTCTCAACTATCTCTCAACTATCTCTCTTGAATTGCAAGAAATAAGCTCTACAGTATCAGTGAAATTATAGCAATAGCTTGAACACACATTTGAAAGCCTACAGTATGTTCATCCTGTTGCGTGAAAATGACTCATAGTGAGTGTTCATAGTATTGATCTGTTGTGCCTCTTGCAGGAGTCTCGTTGATGCTGTTTACGCTTTAAAGGATGAGGTCCATGAATTAAAGAAGGTAAAATAATTGATCTGTTACTATGAAATATAAGTTCTGAAGTGATCTTTTATCTAAAGGTTGTGTGTAGGTGCGTGTGTGTGTGTGTGTGTGTGTGTGCGTGTGCGTTCCAATTCAGTGGTTTTGGTGGGTGAGATTGGGTGGGTGGGTGGGTGGGTGAGATTGGGTGGGTGGGTGGGTGGGTGGGTGGGTGGGTGCAAATGTGCATGGGTGCGTGTGTACGTAGACTACACAGAGGGTGACAACTGACAAGCGTGTGTGTGTGTGTGTGTGCACGTCCGTCCGCCCACAGGAGAATAAGTGGATGAAGCAGTGTCTGGAGGAAGAGCAGAAGTCTCGTAAGGAGCTGGAGAGGACGGTCCGAAAATTGGTCAAGCAGAAGAACGACTGTGCCTGGGAGGACGGCAGCCACTGAGCAACCCCGTCCGTGTGTGTGTGTGTGTGTGTGTGTGTGTGTATGTCTGTGTGTAAGAGTGTGCATCTGTTGCAGGTCCACATTTCAATTGTAGAACATGGCAGAAGGGTTGGATTCATGTGCAGTATCTGAACAATGGTTTCATCATGTTGTCTTCCTGATCCAACCTCATTGGAGGATTTTAAAGTTATGACCATGGGTCTTACCGAAGCACCCTAAGAAAACAAACTGAGACCAATAGAAGGGGACGATGCCCCAAACTGGCAGTTGTCTGGCTGCCGGCACTGTGAACGGTTATCGCTGACGGAAACATTTGGGACAAAAAGAAAAAAAAAGTAACTCCAGAGGCGCCAGCCACAATACAACACTGGAGTGCTGTAATCCACTTCAATAGGAAATACAATAGGAGTGAGAAGCCATCTTAGGTCCAATAGATAGATTTGCATGCACTTGTTTCAGCAGGAGACTGCCTCCCTCAGCCACACTAGGGATCTTCTGTCCGCACCGTGTCTGTTACATTTGTGTGATTTTTAATGTATTATTATTTTTGTGAGGACACCCTGATGCCTCGTCGGGAGAGAGAGAGAGAGAGAGATGCGTTGAGCTTTAGTGAACATGATTGGCATTTTGCGATTGCACATTCTAGACATGAGACTTAGTGTCTCCAAGCTGTTTTAGTTGGCCTCTGAGCGTGAGCACATTTCAAATAGGTCAAGCCTCTCCACAGACTATCAAACATTGTAGCTTATGATGAGGTGGTTTCAGAACAGCTCCTGTCCAAGCTGTTATCAATCAATATCAGCAAATACAGTCCCTGACTGTGTCTCTTTCAATCTGCATGGATGCACAGTATTTCTATATCATATTATGCATTGGAGATACTGTATAATGTGATAGTCCTATATAGTTCAAAGCTATCAGGGATATAGATATATAACAAATAGATATGGCATACAAGAAGTGTATAATGTATAGAATACACACATGTAAAGATAATGACAATGATGTCGCCTGTACTTTCTTACTGAAAAGATATACGAATAACAATTGAATACATGTACTAATGATACATAGCTTTGCTTTATTCTGGGGTTTAAGAATATATATTGCTTATTTATTTTCCATTAAAACATTTCATTGTGTAGAAAAGTGTATATTTATGTATATGGTACTGGGAACCCACAGGGGGATGTGGGGTTTCTGCCTTACACAGCAGTTCAATCAAACTCGCACTGCGGTTCACCGGCTCTATTGGCAAATACATTTGTGCTAATTCTAACAAAAAAATGGTTTAGTGATTATGTTTATTGGTGAAACAAAGTTGATCCAATTTTCATTTTCACCTTTAAACATGCATTATGGCACAGCAGAACATTGGTATTTGTCGACAGTGCGAGTATTCTGCAATGTGAGTTTGGGTTTAATAAAAGTATTTTATTCGATTTGAGTCAGTGCCCAGATTTATTATCAGTGCCCAGATTTCATCAGGTTTCCTTCCCATATGAGTTGACACAGAGAGAGAGAGAGAGAGAGAGAGAGAGAGGTCCCCACATTGATTGATAATGGAGAGTGACTGTGTGTGAATAGTACAGTAGAGAAACAAATGAAGTGCCTCCTGAGCTTGTGGATTACATGTATGTCATGATGGATAAAGGACAAGACTGGGATTAAACGCATGTGTTTTATAGCAGTGGAAACGGCCCTGGTTCCTGTCCCGTTTCAATGCTTCATCTGATGGTTCAACACCTAATACTGAGCTTACGAAGTGATATGCCATGCAATGGAGTAGGAGGAAAATGTCCATCATGCCTTTCTAGGTGGACTGTCTGTCCCACCTAGGAAGTGATGGATTGTAAGTGTGATGAAATGTCACACCAAAATGGCACTGCTTTTCTGGACACGGGTTGGTCAGGGGTCTGGTCTTGGGCCTGGTCACCCGTGGGCCACGGGTCGGTCAGGGGTCTGGTCTTGGGCCTGGTCACCCGTGGGCCACGGGTCGGTCAGGGGTCTGGTCTTGGGCCTGGTCACCCGTGGGCCACGGGTTGGGCCTGGTCGGTTCAGTGGGAACCTGCAGTGATTGCTACCGTGTCGAGGTCTAACATGACGACACATTCATCCGACACAATCATTGCACCTCACCTTTTAGACGACGGGTTCTCCTGCACTGCAGAGTAGGAAGGCGATGCAATAAGTGACTCCTTTACCGTTTGACCGCTGCGTTGAGCTGTGGTAGACGGTTGGGCGAAGTAGACCCAGGATGTCAAGAATGTCATCTCAGTAAATTTGGCAATAATGTGCGATGGTGATGATGGTGATGATGGTGATGATGGTGATGATGGTGACTCTTACCCCTTAACCAAAATAGGCCTGTCTGTGTTTTCTGGCCACTTTGTGTTCTAGTCCTATTAATGTATAGCATGTTATACTGTTGTGTTCAGGTCTGAGCGTCCGTGTCCGATCGACTCTGCATGTCACCACCTGTACACACGTACTTCAGCGTCGCTTGTTCCTGTTTTATTGGGGAGGTTATTATTGTCTTCATCGATATTGTTATTGAATTGTTTTCATAAAGTGTCTTATAGTTTCCAATGCCTGATAGCCTCAGAGAGCACTTACAGGGATGGGGGGGGGGGGGGGGGGGGGGGCGGTATAGGCTGCAGGGGAAATCCTGCTCATTAGGATTTGTGGCGCCAGACCACTCCATACTGTATGTATTTGTATTGTTTGAAAAGTTGTTCTATGCAATTATCATTGTTACAAGTATTGTCATGCTTTTTTTTTTTTCTAGTGGCTGCATACTTTCATGTTAAGTTTTCAGTATGTTCATTCTTTTAATAAAACTTATAACTCAATTTGTTGTTTGTTTGACTTCGTTTCTGTGAGAATTGATCTGTATTTTATCATAGTAAACGCTAAATAAGATACTTGGGACAGCCCGACTCTGACATCACCCCATTGAAGTTTAAAACTGTTAGGAAAGGGTTAGGGTTAGGTCATGGCATGTTTGAGTTTACCACAACTCTTGTTCCTTGACATGACTTCTGCTTGATGGTTTTTGCGATTTTATTTTTCCTTCTCCAGCTCCATCTCAGTCATTTTTATAACACAGTCCTCATCCACAGACACTGTTCATTCCTACTGTTCATATACGCCTGCTGTAATTATTCCACTCTCTCGAGTTCCGCTACAGGAACCTCGGTGTTGGCGCCGTGGCGCGTTGTGCTGTGAGATGCCCATGATGACAGGATGGAATGAGTGAGTAGAGACAGAGCACATCCTGCCTCGCCTGCTCCTCCCCGACACCTCGAAGAAGCTGCTCTGCACCTCGTTACTGGAAACTCACTCTTTCCACACTGTGCCACCATCAGAGTGATGTGTGACAGCCAGGGCTTTGTGAACTTTGGGTCCGGGCTTTGTGATCTTTGGGTTGGCATTATTTGGATTTTCTACTCCACTGTAATTCCCCTCACCCTGAATTGAATTGAACGACATTTGTTCCCCCACCCCCCCAAAAAACAAGAATATTATTCAGATTCTCCTCCACCCAGAATTTATAGTTGGCAAATGTTAGTGCACAATGTGTCACAATGTGTCACTCAGTTGGTAGAGCATGGCGTTAGCAACGCTAAGGTTGTGGGTTTGATTCCCGCTGCGACCATACATACTGAAAAATGTATGGACTCACTGCAATGTAAGTCTCTTTGGATAAAAGCGTCAGCTAAATGGTATATATTATATTAACTTATATGGCTGCTGGCTGTTCAAGATCAATAGAATAGAACTTTGTTGACGAGACAGATATTCTGTAATAGACGTACAGGACCAGTCAGACGTTTGGACACACCGTCTCATTCAATGGTTTTTCTTGATTTTTATTATTTTCTACATTGTAGATTAATATTGAAGACATCAAAACTATGAAGGAACACATATGGAATTATGTAGTAAACAAAAAAGTGTTAAACTAACCAGAATATGTTTTATATTTTAGATTCTTCAAAGTAGCCGCCTTTTGCTTTGATGACAGTTTTGCACACTCTTGGCAAGGTGTCAGACTGTGGTTTTCTTAAATTGCATTGTATAACAAAGGTTTCCCTTACGTTTAAATATAAGATTTGACATGACAAATATCTGATTTGATGAAGACCTTCTACCACGTATGAAATCAAATGCACAGATTTGTATAATCTGTCTCATTCCCGTCCCTTGTGTTTTTTCTTTTAGATCTTTCCACTGTGGTTCATCATACGGGATGATCAGCCACATCAGCTGTGGAGGGCTGTGAAGTGTATTAAATGTGGTTCCCACTGTATCATGGCCTAGATGGGGGAGTCACATCAACTTGCCACATAATGCACACAGATGCAGAACTGCTCCAGGGTTTGCATGCACGGTAGCACTCAACAAGTTTAATTTGTCACTTAGGTTTCATAACCTCTGTGGTTGTCAGAGTAAATAAATCCTGGTGCAGCAACTGTGGGCATTGTCAGCCTATTTTGGGTACTGCTCTGAAGCCAGTCAACCCAGCACTGGTCCTCTGTATCTAGATTTGAATAACCCCACTGCTCATTTGGAAACTGGGGGGAGGGGGTTAGTGGAATTAGAGTGGTTTCACAGTAATTGCAGTAATTCCAACCCACAAAGTACTGAGCTGATACTGTATGTGAAAAACTTGATATCTGAAGTGTGTGTGTGTGTGTGTGTGTGTGTGTGTGTGTGTATCTGTATGTGTGTGTGTGTGTGTGTGTGTGTGTGTGTGTGTGTGTGACAGTATGCATTCTCGTCACAGAAGAGGAAACTGAGTAAAGCGCATGTTGAGATATATGGTTGTATTCGATACACATTTTCTATTGAAAACAACAATTCAGCACATAGTATACATGCAGACAACATTCACCTCAATAAATACAGGCATTACCAGATTCCTAACTATACAATTATATATCACATCTCACTGAAACTAAACCAACAATAAATTATACTTGAAGAAATTCGTAGTCCTTTCAGCATGGGATTGTCAAAGCCATCACCTCCATTGATCCTTAGAGATACATTCACAAATCAAATGGCTAAAATCTTTGCAAAAGTCAACATTTTCAACTTGTTTTCATTTAATCCATATGTATAGCAGATCCATTTTGTTGATCAACTGTTAGTCCTGTCCCAGTCCAGCTTTCCGTAAGGCCTCTAAGGCTGTAGAATAGACAACCCCTCATCTGATAGGCTACAGTCCAAACCGACACTCCCAGGTCATTCTCTCCATGTTATGATGTCACAAGGGTTGCTGAATTTCCTTTTGACGACGCAACATCACTGGAATCCTGGTCAACGTCCTTTCTGATGACCGTCCTAGTTCATTTTGTATAATCCAAAGGTGGTGGCACCCTCCTCGTAGTCTACCAGGGCGGGATCAAGCACCCACACACTGAGCTGGTTCCCTGGCTTCAGCGTCCACACCTCTCCCTGTGAGGCTGTACAGACGCTAGACTGGTTCCCCAGGCTGCAGTAGGCCATCATCAGGTCCCTGTCCTTTTCCGTCTTACTCTCCCTTATCTTTATCCTGCTGACCAGTGGGTTATGGGGGTTCCACTTGGAGAAGGTGACCCTGGAGTAGATGAAGTAGTCACCAGGCTGGCGCACTGTCAGCCAGCTGGACTTGAAGTAGCTGATGTTTCTTAGCACTGAATGTCCCATGTTCCACTGCAGGTACTTTGCTACTCAAAAAAAAAGCACACAAATACAGTGTTTTATGAGTGACTTACTACTGAAACAATTATTTTTATAGGTTGAATTTAGGCAACATTAATGGAGTTTTTTTTTTGCCATTGATGGTGTAATGTCACTTACATGTGGGTATACTGGTACTAGAAGGTTGCTGGACTATCATCCGGGCCATGGCTCTGTAAGAGGGCCCGCCTCCAGAGAGAGACATAACTGGAACAAAGAATAGACAAACAGTCAGTTTATAGAACTTTCTCAGAGATTTTGAGAACTTGGTAACTGTGGCAAGAGAAGCACTGTAGAGGCAAGGAGATACTACACACAAGAAAAGATGTGAACATACCTTCCCCTTCAGCTGGTGACCCCTTGAGAGGAGAGATTCAGAGAGAACACATTCGTCATAATTAGCTCAACTGATGATACTGCATGTCTCTTCACTGAGTACTCATGAAGAGACAACTTCAGTTGTGAGTTCAACAGACTTCATGTTCCTGGAGCTGAATCTCCTCCACACCCTCTTACCTGTGTCATGCTCTTATACTTGTCCAGGATCTCCTGACAGTTAGGCAGCGACTGGCCGTCCACCTTGCATCGCTTCGCCAGTCTGTCCAACTCGTCTCCCTGACTCTTGAGCTGAATCTCATCCTGCAACTGACCGAAAATAACAAGAATTCATATCTACTCGACCTGTGTCTACTGTGTCTACCGTGTCTACTGTGTCTACCGTGTCCACTGTGTCTACCGTGTCTACTGTGTCCACTGTGTCTACTGTGTCTACTGTGTCTACCGTGTCTACCGTGTCTACCGTGTCTACTGTGTCTACTGTGTCCACTGTGTCTACTGTGTCTACTGTGTCTACTGTGTCCACTGTGCCTACTGTGTCTACTGTGTCCACTGTGTCCACTGCGTCTACTGTGTCTACTGTGTCTACTGTGTCTACTGTGTCTACTGTGTACACCGATGTCTGGTTCCTTCCTCTAGGTTGACATCAGAATAGTCATGCTCATGTGGTTGATGTTTCAAGAAAACAGCCCAAAGCTGTGGTTGTGTACAATTGATGTGAAAGCTGTCCAAATGTGTTGTTGGTTTCCTTTGAAGATGGGATATTTGCTCGTATTTCAAAATGTTTCATAAAAGGCACTCATGACATTCTGTACTACCTGTTTGTCATTGGCAGTTTGTTTTTACTTTGAAAATATGCTCTTACTAGGAAAACCACACAGATGTTTAAAGAACACAGAGGTCCCTGTATGTGTCTCATTTCATAGAGCCGTGATGTTTTCAGATGCATTATTCATTGTATATAAGATTATCACTCACATTTTTCGTATAAATATTGTATGTTACATTATTATTTATACAATATAAATGTATATAGACATATAGACTGATAAACATAGAAAACATTTTTAAATTTTACTTTTGAAATAACACATTCACGATCTCTGAACTACAGTATGCTCACTTCCCACAGTTGGAGAGGATTTCATATAATTTCAAATCCATTTAAGAAAACAACCAATTTGTGGATTGGGAAAATCACTCATGTAAATTATGGCCAGAATTGACTAGAATTTAGATAGACTCAACCCCAACCTTGCTGTTTAGTGTTTGCAGATATCAAGATTCAGTCTGTCTCAACAATATCCCCCAATATACCAATCATATATGGGTCTGAGCACCACTCTACAACAATGACTCTGAACATAAAACCACTGTTGGACATTGTCTGTTAATAACTTTAGACAGCTGTTGAGGAGAGTTCTTACCTTGTTGTTAGTATGGTACTGGTAGGCAAATACTCCAAGTGACAGCAACATGTTGAGCACAATTATCCCAACTAAGAACCTGAGGAGAGGTTTGCTGTGGCCTGCTGACGCTGGCGCTGGCCTGCCTAGCCGGGGGGGGATAGGTGGCGGCAGGCTGCTGTGGTAGGTGTTTATCATGGTGAAGAGAGACAGAGACACTGAGAGGAGAACCGCCAGCCTTAACACTGTGCACTTCTGACAACCACCCTCACGAGGGAGTCTACTCTTTGTAAGGCAACTTCCGAGAAGGTGTGGTGTCTTTTTTGATAGGTGTGTGTGTGTGGGTGCATGCATGCATGCGTGTCTATGGTATTCAGGATTTCTAAAACCTACCGAATTCTTCAGACAACAGAGTGTTCAGTGTTGTTCCCTTGACCTTTGACCATAGCTCGTCCAGCCTGGGTTTCCCAAAGCATTGACTCCAATCGGTTTGCCCTTCTTGCAATAGAGGACAGCAATAGACGAAAGCAAGCAGAATGTCTACAGTATTGTGCAATCACTAAATTAGCTGACAAAGCTGTTGTGGCCAAAATCGCCCTTGTGACTGAAACAAAAGAGAACACCATTGTGAGTGCATACCATCTGAAAAACATACTCACTTCTGGGTAACTGCGTCCATTGATACCTACATTTATATCAGAGTTGTCATATTTCTGAGTCTGTTCATAGTTACCAGTTCAGCCAATGTTGAGAGACTGAAGCCCCTGCAGCACACAGACATGAGGACTTCTGTTCTCACAATAGCTACGGAAGCAGATCTGAGATCTTGCTGTGGTTAACATGATGTTGGTTTTGCGACCATATTTGGCACCCATTCTTTCACATATGTTAGGGTCAGTGAAATCATACAGGATCTATCTGAGACAGGTCCTGTATGCTCTCTCCTCTATTCCACTTGCATGAACTGTTCTACTTCTTCAACCTGAGTGTCTTATCAGTGTGTTGGCGCTACTGAAGTTATTACACTGGCAAATAATCAGAATAAGCTGATACAAGAGGATGAAATCATCCGAATGGATGAAAACAAATGTGGTGTCATGCTTTGAAGGGTCGGATGTTCTTGGAAAGCAGCCCCTTCAAAAAAAGGTTGCCCCAGCATGTCGGCCAAGAGACCACACTTTCTGGCCCAGCTACAAAAGGACTTTGAAGAGGTCTGTGGCTTCACTGTGCCATATTCACATCCAGCCATGAGTACCAATGTATCGGTCTTCCTAGAGTATTTCACGTAACACTCTTTCGGTGATTTTCTTTCTGTGATTTTCCTTTGCACTGAACGAGGTGGCAAAATTAGTCAGTCAACTACACTAAACTGGCACACAAACAGCAGGGATGGTTTTTCATGAGAAAATGCTGTGTGTTGCAGGAAGAGCTTCCCCCACCCTCTCTCTTTCTTCTCACCCAGCCAGCACTCTGGAGGACCATAGGACAGACAAGGAGCGGAAAGAGTGTGAGGCCGAGGACGTGTGTGTGTAGGTAGGCATGATCAGCGTCTCTGGGTTCCACTGAAAGTGACAATAGTGTTCCGTATCAGCATGCAGGGATTCAGATGTGGGCACATTCGCCTTCCATGCCTGGCTTTGAAGATCACCCCTCTGAGAAGTTACAAGTCAACCGTGACCTTTAGACTGTGCTAGGAGCTCGGGTTTCCATCCTCATGAGTGCTCGACTGCTTGGGCTGTAGATTAGGCATGATTGTCCTCTATTCGTGACGCAATACACTTTAATGCACGGATAATTTAATGCAAATAACAATGCAAATACCTGCCTGTGACTGCATGGAGCCGCCTCTGAGTCACAGTTGGCAGGAAAGGCCAATAATGGAGTAATTGAATTAATAAGCCGGTTGAAATGGAATTTTTTATTATTAACCCACTGGCACTGAGTGAGCACCTGTGGAATTCAATTTGAACAGAAATGATGTCTCTTTCAGCAGCATTTGTTTTCCTCAGTGAGAATGGTTAGATGCTGTTTCTGGGTGGGAATTACTTCGGTGTGTTTTCTTGTACTCGTGGCACCATGGTGAGAGGTACTTGAAACACCCTCAGCCTTCAGTTTCTCTTCTCTCATTGTCAAACGGGTCATACCAATCCAATGTCATGGAACTAAGGTTAAAACAGTCAAAACAGTCAAACCAGACGTATAAGGTACTCTGTGTAGTGAACACTCTGTTTGCTAAATTCAATCCTTTGAATACAAAAGACATGTGTCTCTCTCAGCATGCAGTGTGTAAAGTACACACACACACACACTCCTACAAGTCCTACACACAAAGTCCTACACACAAAGTCCTACGCACATGCACAGCCGCATTGCGCGCACACACACACACACACACACACACACACACACACACACACAAACTGTGTAGGAGTTGCACAAAGCAGAGAAATCACAATGTGGAACCCAGAGAAAGGGTAGATTATGGGCAAGTTGGGTTTTCTCAAGAAATGGAAAGTTGTCTTCTTGGTTAATTTTACTTCGTCACACAGTTTCAGTTGCATGTGAACAGATTTCATTTGCATGTTCATTCGTATTGGATTTGTGTTTTTTTGTCTGAATTTTTTATTTTTTCTTATGCACAACGCTGAACCGAGAAGGTTCAGCAACAGGACAATATTGTGAGTGTTCAGACACTCATTGAATGCAGCCTTGTAGTTGGTTTAAAAACAACAGCCTGCCTTCAACAAACAACACCTAAAACATTGTTACCTATTTGCCATGTAAAGGAAAGGTTGAATTGTTAAAGCCTCTCAAGGCCATTTGCTTTTACAGTAATATGCTATTATGCTACTGCTACTGTGACGAACACTTTCAGCATATGTTTTTACATGCATACTTGCAAGCTCTAATATTCATTTCATCCAAATCACTTACTAAGGCAATAAATACGACGGCAGAGGAGAGCAAAGAAACATGTTGATTTGAATGCTGTGTCACAGCGTGGCTCAGGGCTTCCCCTAGTGGCATAAATATGAATCTCTCTGACAGTACACCATTCTTCAGAACCAGAACAGTGGAGTCTGATTTACAGTAAAGCTATGGTTTGGTTATGACTGAGGTTGAAGACACAATAATAATACTGAATCTAACTTAAAGGCAAAGCTCTGGGTTGAAACCAAGGTTAGGTTGAAGCTGTGCAGAGCTGTGCGGGGATTAAAGCTGAAATGAATTAATTCAAAATCTACTCTAGACTCCAGGGTGGATAGCTAGCCTACTACTGGCACAGCTTCACAACTGAACACAGAGCGCTGTGATTCAAGGCAAGGAAGTCAAGAAAGAGCACTCTCTGGATACTGGATACTGTTAGCTTCATCAACCTCCTCACACTCTGGTCAACTGAGATACACATACAGGCAAGACACTGTTGCTGAGATATCAAAACAGAAGCAGAAACATCATGGCACTAACAGAACATTCAGGTATCGCTGTACATTATATGATATGATCCAACTGCTAATGGTCAGGATGGGCTGAGTCTGACATTAAAGGGTTAATGCTGACATATCGCAGTAATAGTCATTGGCTGGAGCTTGAAGCTGGACAGGGACCCTGGACTGGGACCCTGTGATGTCTGGATTCTGGTTGGTGAAGTAGAGAAATGCAGACAGTCATCTTTACTGAGAGCTTTGCCCACCTCAGTGAGGGGGCTCCTAGGGGTTGTAGTGGACCACCAGGGACATGGCGCGGTGCTCCCTCTGCAGGTCACGGTGGGGGGTGTTAGCTGGGGTCCTGAGGCTGTCCGAGTCTGGGGAAGCCAGTGAGGGAGGTTTGTGAGCTACAGGAGGGCGTGAGAGGAGCGTCCCGTGGGTGGGGTTCACCTCCCTGCTGCTCTGTTGGGTGGTAAAGCTGTAGGTGGACTGGGGCTCATCTTGACACTTTACAAAGGCCACAAAGCATCTGTAAAACTGACACAGACAGAGAAGCCACCATGGGTATCTATCTGTCTCACACACACTCAAAGGCAATTTCACTCATATATAAGCACAACAACCACATCGAAATAAAGATCCACTGAGAAACCAGACAATCAGGTTCTCTATTAGAATGTTCTCTATTACTCTCAAAACCTGAGACACTCGAGACCACTACAATCTCAAGTACAGTGCAGCTGCAGTGGGTAGAATACACTAACTTTGCCAGCCTGAGCTTTTGTTGCAATCAGAAAAACAGAAAGTACATCAGCCGGTGTGTTATTATGGGTTATAGGGAGCATCTGGGAGGCGGTGTTGAAGAGGCCGCTGATAGGAACAGAGTAATTACAGATTACTCTAGATTGTGGTTCTCCTGGGGAAATTAGCAGTGTCACTCCCCCCCGAACCTGTCTCTAACCCCCTCTGACAGGCACAGATGGGCTGTCACAAGCACCTCGGCTAGGTCACATCAAATAGACACAATTAGCCAGTCGAGCTAATGTCCAGTCTCACCTGGTTGTTGAAGAGTACATAGATGACAGGGTTGATGACGGTGCTGCTCTTGGCCAGGACGGAGGGTACCACGCTAGCCACAGGGGTGACCTGACCGGTCCTGCCGAAGGTGGCCAGCAGGGCTATGACGCCGTAGGGCATCCAGCACAGCAGGTAGCAGGACACCATGGAGAGGACCATCAGCAGGATGTGCTGCTCTCGTCTCTGGGCTGACAGCAGGTTGATCTTAGCCACCTGGTGGAGAATTGGAGAGAGGAGAGGAGAAGAGAGGACAGAGCAGAGGAGAGGGGAGAGCAGAGAGGAGAGGAGAGGAGAGGAGAGGAGAGGAGAGGAGAGGAGAGGAGAGGAGAGGAGAGGAGAGGAGAGGAGAGGAGAGGAGAGGAAAGGAGAGGAGAGGAGAGGACTGTAACTGTTTCATTACTGTGTCATTACTAATGATTAATGATTAATTATTAATGAGATTGGATAGCATTTATACAGCACTTTCCACTAAGTCATATCGTGCTTGTAGATAGATAGATAGATAGATAGATACATACATACATACATACATACATACATACATACATAGATAGATAGATAGATAGATAGATAGATAGATAGATAGATAGATAGGTAGATAGATAGATAGATAGATAGATAGATAGATAGATAGATAGATAGATAGATAGATAGATAGATAGATAGGTACTTTATTGATCCCAGAGGAGAAATGAATGCGTTACAGCAGCTCACATCACAAACAACAACAACAAAATAAAGTGACAATAGAATAATAAAATAAAATAGACATCTGAAACACTATATACAGTAAGAACAGTTCAGTGTGATTTAACATCCCCCAGCCTGACTCTGATCACCCCGATCGAGCCAGCCGGAGGAGGAGTTGTAGTCTTATTGCGGCAGGCAGAAAAGATCTCCTACAGCGCTCCTTAGTGTAACATGGAAAGCTCTTCACATACAGTAGTGCTTCAGGAAATTGATAAAAAGGTTGTTTTTTTGTCGCCTGGGAATTGATCCTGCTGTTAAAATAGCAGTTGAGGATTCAGCAGTAAGAATAGTTCTGTTTATTCCATGAGACACAGTTATGGAATAACAAACCTCGTAGTTTTGTGTCGGACCACGAGAGAGTCTTCCAAGACAACGCTGTGACTGGAATGACGATGTGCAGCGGGGCAAAAACATCGATGAATGTCATTCTCTCTCTGACGTGCTGTAAGTCATCTTTCAAACGCTGTTCATCAGGCTCCATAGGCTGGGGCTCCGTTTCAAAGAAAAGCCTGGGGGGGTGGGGGCTGTTGAGGGGGCTGTTGAGGGGGCTGTTGAGGGGGCTGTTGAGGATGACTGAACTGGTATTTGCCAGTAATCAGGTCGACTGAGCCGACCCCTCAGCTGAACAAGGTTAAACCTGGGGAAAACGTTGTCACTTACATAACTTGTACCTATGGTAATGAGGCCGCTTCTTCCACCATCTAAAAATACTGTACCTTGAGGGTAATTCATTCATGGAATGGTGGCAGTGGCACAATAGGAACCCATTAATTACATACTGCTTGTGTAAGCTCCCAGATTTGCCCTAAGGCACGGATGACGCACAAAAACCTGAGAGGGGGCATTGACCTCTTGAATGTAGCCTGTACTTTGAAAATAAATCAATAGCGGGAGATAGGAGATTGGGTGAATAGAGACTCCGAGGAAAGGTCTGGTGTTCCTTCTATAGCCATGAAAACACTGGACTAAATACAAATTGGACCCTGACTATCTTCCTTCAATCACAGCCGCTGTCTACTGCTGCTCTTGACAGGAATTGCTACACAATTTCTTACCAAATTAGCATAGCCAATTCAATGCCATGACCAATTATATTTGAAGGAAATTGTATACTGTGTGTGTGTGTCTCTGTACGTTTGTTTTCAATTTGCTCAATTACGCCTTTTTGTATTCTTGTTGGGGAGGTCTTTAATGAATACAATCCTTCAGCAATAATGTCATTTTATTCTTCGTCCAGCTAGCCAGATGCATTCAGACAGTCCTCTACATTATTCCATTCACACCAGGGGAGGCTGGTGGAGGTAGGAATTGGAAGATGAGCTCATTGTAATGCATGGAATGGAATAAGGAATGGTATGATGGTATGATGGTTTGATACCATTCCCAATTCCATTCCATGCATTTACATTGAGCCCGTCCTCTGATTCCTACCCCCACCAGCCTCCCCTGATTCACACCTATTTTCAATGGGATAATAGAAACATTGGTCACAAAAGGGTGTATTGGCTGCATCAGAAGGTGGATAATGATCCAGACTCATACAAGCTCAGGATCATGAATAAAGGCACTGTACACTGAATATGTCAGTGAATAGCAGAGACTAAGTATGTCTCCATCTCTGACATTGTGTTGGTATCTGAGATAGTTCTGTCGTTGGTCACGGCTAAAACAGTCACGGCTCAATCTGTAAAAAATCTAATCAAATCAATGAATATGTGGAAATAAATACCACAGCACTTAAGACACGGTCTGAAGCGTGCACATTCACTGATTACTTTGTCTTATGACGACTGTTGGATAGATGATTCACTTACTTAAACAAATGTATTTGTTGTAAGACGCTTTGGATAAAGGCGTCTGCTAAATGCCATCAATGTAAATGTAAATGTAAATGTAAGGTACACACTGTTTGGAGAACCATGATTAAAGTACACAACAGGGTAACAGCGGTGTTACCATGGGCACAGCTGCTGAGTACACACTTCATTAACACTAGAATACACACTCCATTATAGTACGCACTACGTCTGTTCTCTCCCCAGGACAGAACACTTCATACTGTATGTTTGAATGCATCCTATGTCCACTTGTGTGATCTCATTGTTCAAGGGGCACCTGTCTCAACACAGCAGCACATTGACTATTCATCATCTCCTGACATGAGATGAATCATTATCACTAATGTTCCAACATGCAGCCCACTGCCAGTGTAGAGGACCCAGCCTCGGCCCTGCTCACTCACCCCCCTGATGGCCACCAGGATCCTGCTGTAGCAGTAGACCATGAGAATTAGGGGCAGCAGCAGGCAGAAGATGAAGAGGCAGACCACGTAGGAGACGCTGGTGGCCGACCGCTGGTGCCACTGGACGGAGCAGGAGGTTCCGGGGCCCTCCAGGCCGTAGCTGCTCCAACCCAGGAAGGGCGGCAGGGTCCAGG